>NC_056726.1:1798153262-1798230762 GCF_019279795.1 Protopterus annectens
TCCCATTTGCTTCTAACTTTCCTGAGCAAGGGTTGTTGTGGGATAATGGCTTTTTGTTTAACTATGTAAGTGAGAAGGTGATCACTTAGATCATCGGGGAGGGTACCTGCAGTGTACATTTGGGGGTTACTATTTACAAGTATCCAATCCAGTATACTTTCTTTTTGGATGTGTTTGCCTAATCTGGTATGGGTGGCTATGGTTTTAGTAAATGCATGGAGGATGATGTGGGTGGAGGGGGATTTTGAAGAACAGAAACCCCAGTCAATATTAAAGTCTCCCAGGACTAGGTTTTCTTGGGGATAGTGAGAGGATAGCCAGTGAAGAGTGTCTTCAAGTGTGGCTACATTGTTACCTGGGGGAATGTACATGCAAATAATGTTAATGCTTTTATTTCTGTTGAGTTGAAATTTGGTAGCTAGTATTTCAGAGTTATTGATCTGAGGTGGTTGAATTACTTCTGTGGTCACATTCAGCTCAGATTTATAGAAAACAGCTACTCCCCCCCTTTCCTAGAAGCCCGATCCAGCCTGTGTAGATTGTACCCAGGTGGTAGAATTTCATTGTCAGTAGTGGAAGGTTTTAGCCAAGTCTCAGACAGACATAGTATCTCAGGGAAATAGACAGCTAGGAGGGCATGCAGTTCATGTACTTTTTTGTTAATACTCCTAATATTAAGATGACATACCAAGAAGGAGTTAGTTGGTCTACTGATTATGTTCTTGTGGTTTAAGTCACAGTTAGAAGGTGAGTTGGGGGTAGTTGGGCTTGGGTTAGGGTGTATGTCTCCACTGAGTAAAAGGCTAAGTCTGTACTCAGCAATGAGCCTCTTGAGTTAGTTTAAAAGTTCGTCACATAATTTGGATTTAGTACAGATGTGCTGGGGGTTATTACGCTGTAGGAGTGAGAATGATGATAAATTGTGTTCTGGTTTGGTGCCCTGGTTTAATGTATAACTGAAGATGGGTAGTTTTTCAGCTAGGGGCATAGTGTGTCCCACAGGGAACTGAAACATATTGAGCTGTTGGTTTTCATACAAAGTAAGGACATAGGTTACAAGGAGGGTGGGTAGTAAGAAGTAGTGTAACATTATGGCAGTGAGTAGTTAGGTGGTTAACTATTGTAAAATAAGAGAAGAAAATTGGATAAGTATAAAAGGAAGTAAAGTGGGTAGAGAGGTAGTGATAGTTGAAAGCTGATAGGGAGTAAGGTCAGGAGGGAGGGAGGGAGTAAAGATGGAAAAGTTGATAGGTTGTAGTATTCCTATGGCAAGCCCACCATAGAAGGAATTCATCCTTAACAAAGAACATCCATTACTTTGAGGGCAGACTGAACAGACCAAGAAGTTATTTTCTACTAACAAATTTTAAATACAGTTTCTCAGTACGTGGCTCAAGAATTTCATGCTCAAACTAGCCATTCTAATGAAAGATGGTGCTGTACTGGAATAGCTCAACTATGCTACTGCCTTATGACTTCCCAGACTTGACAGCAGAGAGTCCTCAAGCCTGGAATGTAGCCAACTCTTCCTAAATCCAAACATAGGGTCACTTGCACAAATAATCAATGTGCTTGCAATAGATAGCTCCAGGATGAAGTCAACTGCTATTAACAATTAAAATTATTGCAATAGCATGGCCCTTAGCCTTTCTTCACAACAATGTGCAATGTCCAGGTGAAATGTGCACCTCAACACCAGACATGAGACAAAGTGGAAAACACAGTGAAATTGGGTGCATTAATGTTTATAGTGTACAAAATACCAACAACTTCTGTATTGATGTGTCTAAATCTTAGTGGGTAGTGTAAGATACCACATTCTTCTTGCAGCACAAAGATATTTTGAGAGTGAAACTGAGTTATACCACAGAAAACAAATAGAGATGCATTTTCCACAGCTTGTTATACATTAAGATAAAGAAAATAATCCTTACAGAACTGCTGAGCAGCCAATCTGGACTGAATATGTTCATGTGGTTTACAAGACACGGATGTTACAGCTTGCCATTGAGCTACCACCATCCCGTGTTGCATTACTCTTCAAAGAAGGTGACAAATTCCAGTATATTTCTTCTGTTTTATTTTTCTGTATAAGTCCATTGCATCTTCCAAGGTGTTAAAAATCCCCTTTCCTTCTGAAAGGTGAATCAATATTTTGCTGTTCTGCCCATCCTTTACTCCTGCATTCTGCATGATCAAATTCTTTTAGAGGGCTATCAGAGGGAACCAAGCCTAGCTGATTTTGGATCATTTTTGTGACAGCCACTTTGCCCTGAATAGCTACTGCCCGAGTACTACTAGTGTTGGTCTCATCACAGTTTCACTCTGCTGCATACCTCTCAACTGTCCCGAATTACTCGGTTTTTATTTTTTAAATTTTCGCGCTCCGTGAGCTGACGTCATCACGTGTGCGATGACGTCAGCTCCACCACGTGGCATGTATTTCCGGCTCTGGTTCAAATGCATTTGCGAGTGGCAAAGTTACCAGAGCCGGAAAGGATTTACTAGATCTATTTATTTTAGAAGACGCTCGGCTCACTCAAGGGACTGGATCTATTTATTTATTTTAGAAAAAACAGATGCTCGCTGGAGTTTCAGAAGAAGATGCTCGCTGGTTTCCTAGATGGATTTAGAGGTAAGGGGGATGACGTGTGTGTGGTGTGTGTAAAACTGGATACCATCATTTCAAAGTACCTCACCTGATGTTTCCATTCTGATATTGGCATAAGCTGTATCCCTGAGTCTTTTCCTAATAGTAATCCCTACAATGAATTTGTCATGTAATTTGTTCATCTCGAGCCAAAAGTTTTTCATTTTCCTACAGGCAAAGCTGCCAAATAACTGCAGATGGCAGATGGCTGTCTACCTTACAGCCACATTTTAAGGATCTAATTTATAGTACACTAAAACTTCAAAGCCTGAAACAATGAAAAACAGATGAATTCAAGCTAAGTTTCCTATATATTGTCTCTCCTTTTTTTAAGTATGCTTGCCTAAAGCCATAAATTGACCTGTTAATCAAACGTAAATTTATGAAATCAGCAAATATATATTTGGAAAGACCATATACTTCAATGTTTCCTTAGTATACGATGCTAATTAAAATGTAGGATGGTTCGATCAGAAGCTGCTTGGTTAATCTAATCAAATGCGTTTTATTCTTCCCACATTGTTACTGTGCCTGGAAGCATTAAAACTTGACTGTGATAGTGGATAAAAAGCAGACAGTTATACAAGTGAGATAAGCATGTATCTTTGCATGTCAGTATTTCTTTCTAGTGTTAACTATTTCTCAGTAATAAACTGTTTTTTCCACAGCAGGCAGACACACACTGATGGTAGTGAGGATTTAAATGCAGTGAGTTACAAGTGTAAGGCTGGTACCCTTGACTTTACTAGTAGCAACATCTCCTAATGACACAGAAATGAGGATTCAGTCTGGAAAAAAAAGGAAAAATGAAAAGCTAATGAGCAATCTCAGTTTAATGAACGTGGATATTTGAGGTCTTTGCTATGCACCACCTTTCTACAGTGCAAAATATTTGTTAGAATCTAGTTTTCTGTAGTGCTCTGTTAATAACCTACTTGGTTTGGACCACTGGGATATATTTCTAAACCTACTGTGGAACTAAAAGATTTGTTGGCTTGTTTTGGCTAGATAATGTTTGCTATTCTAACTCAAACTTAATTTGATCTTGTACTCCATAAAACAAGCTGATTTTTTAGACAAGGTATATATACATGTTGAAGTAGTGAATATAGTAACAGAGATAAAAAACAACTGGAATTTGGATCTTTAGAAAAGGGAAGGAGCAAACTACATAGAAAAAAATGGAAATTGTGGGAACAGTATATGCAGAGCAGGAACGAGGTTTAAGAGGCAGGATTTGAATGAGCTATATAATGTTTAACTGACAATGGCTGGAAGGTTTATAAATGATTTATAATGTTTACAGCTACAGTTGTTTCAATAGTATCTGTGATGTAAACTGTGTCCAACTAAAAGTGATATAATTTTATGTGTTTTTCATTTATATAAATGTAAGATTGCCTTTGTCATATGTGAACATTTTATAAAGATGTTGGGGGAAAAAGGTATATATACATGTTTGAATATATCTCTTCATTATTATCACTGCTAACACTGTTACACTACTGTCATTCTATTTATAGTGTGGCTGTGGAAGTAGACTTTTATGATGGAAATGTTCTGAATTGGGCAATTTTGTCATTGTTGGTTCATGCATTTTGTTTCATTGCCTACAGTACAGCCTACTGGAAAAATGTTAAAACAATAAATTTAAAATGTGCTCTGTCTAACAAGTGTGTTGTTTTATACAACAAATATAATTTAATGAAGTCAGGAAGGTGAATCAAATAAAAGAACACATGTATGTTTCTTGTTTTGTGTGCAAGGGGCCAATGATTTGAAAACAGCCCAAAGGTAATCTTTATCCACCACTGACCAGATGCATTTTCTTTGGATGTGGTGTGGGTTTCAATGAATATGAGTTTCAAGGGCAGAGTAGTTTTAATGCCAAGTCTATTTTCATTGTGAGACAGTATTGCTTTGTTTATCAGATGTCTTAGTGTTTGTGCATTGTTGTGCTGTAAAATGTAAAAGTAAAATCCAAATAATCATTGTACAAGTAAAGCAGTATGAACGCTAGTGTTTATGGTAAATGGGGTGAAATAGCCAGCTAATGGGACATTGGATGGCTGCAGGGGGACTCTGGTGCCATATTTTGGTTCTGTTTTTCAGTTTGTTTGAAAGTTGGTATCCCACAATTCCATCAGAGTGGGTGGAGTTATGTAATTATGTATGCAAATTAGATGTTAATCAGCATACAGATTTGTACCTATTTTTCATGGGCCTTGTCCAGATTTTTGATGTTTCCAGGTTGAGAGGTATGCTCTACTGGGATACAATGCTCCTTTGCTTCTTTGCTCACCATAAGCAAAACAGTATCATCAATTCCAATATGAGAAGCAGGCCACAGCCTGTTTGTTGGTCCACAATCTTGTCCCAGATGATGAAATGGCCTGTAGGCTTGTTGCAGCCTTTTCCTGGTAGATGCCTTAATAGATAATAATGTCAAACAATTGTTACAGCTCAGCAGCTTTTACCAGGAAAAAATAAGGTGACCCTTAATTAGCACACTTCAATGCAGAAATGAAAATGATGAAGAATAATGATAAAAAATGTGATGAATTACAAAACTGTAATGCAGTCATTTTAGGTTTAGACAGTTGTACAAAATAAATTTGTTCAGATCTCATTTTGCTGAGCTACACTTCTGTGAAATAAATATACTTCAAAAATGCATGAACTGAAAACCACTATCTTAATAATTGGCCAAATTGGTTGTTTTTCTTATTAACAGCCATGCTGCCTTATCCTGCTGTACATGTGGTGTCACATAGTATTATTTTCTACAGTTTGTGCTTTTTTTCTTTTTTTGCATTGTTTCAGCCAGTTAAACTTTGCTTTCTCTATTTTTTCCTCATATCAAACTCTACAGTGTCTTCCTTTCTAAATCTTCCTCTCACCCAGCCTTTGCCCATTCAATCATAGACTTACACAGTTATTATATATAGTACAATTTGATTTCACAGAAACTTCCTTTTACTCAACAATTGCTTTGTTTTAACTGTTTTTGTGAAAAATGATGAACTCTGCACATTTTATGCTACTGGTATTTTTCCGGATCCCCTCTGAAATGGACTCAGCCCAGCAGGATCAACCTGACCAACAAAACACAACTAACTAAATAAATAAATAAATAGTCTATACTGATAATGTGTTAAGCATGGGAGATAACAGTGTGATCCTTTTTATAGGATGTGGGTGTATTACTTGCCATGTTTAAATTAGCATTTTGTTTTTTAACTAACCAGCAGGATCAGCCTAGTCAATAAAACATAAATAAATAAACAACTAAATAAATAAACAAATAGTCTGTACCGATAATATATAATACACATGGGAGATAACAGCATAGTCCTTTTTATGAGATGTGGGCCTATTACTTGCCATGTTTAAATTAGCATTTTGTTTTTTTAACTAACTCTGCCTGTCTGCCAGTTTGTATGGCTTTGTTCTAAGGTTAAATTCACTTCAAGTTATAGGTTTTGAGTCACCTGTACATTAGCCATCACTATCATGTTTTTCACTCTGATTTGCTAATCTTATTTTTTGACAAACATTGCCAATGAATGTATTAATTACAGAACTGTTGTAGCAGTCTGGCTCTCTGAGAATGAAAAAGAACTGTATATTGCTTCAACTTTTCTTCCCACTAAATATAACAAAACAAAGAGTTTGTTTGGATTTTGTCTGATTCCTCATCTATCTCGGTCACAATACTACATCATGAAAACTTTTATTTCCATGTATGCCAAACAAATGGTTTGAGAAGTCAAAAGGCTGAGGTGGGAAAATGTTTACTTTTTTATTAAAATTCATTTTTCTTGAGCTGGATAGCTTACTTTCAGTAAAACAATCACCTGGGGATAAGGAGCATATTTTGAGTAAAACTGCTTTCATCTGAGTATGTCAGATTCACTGTGGCTTTGTTGTCATGGTTTTGTAACTTTTATGGTATTTCCATTTTGTATTCAAAAAGAAAATCCCAGTTTTGACACCATATCAGGAAGTATACCATTTGTTACACAGTGATAACAAATGTCATTGTCAGAAAAATCATACTAAACCAACATTTTATTCAACAAGGTAACTTTTATTTTATACAGAATGACTGGGATGTAGAACTCATCAGCACTTAGTCGTCTCAAATTAACTGGCACTTGGCAAAATGTACAAGGCCTTATTTGATATATAATCTCCTACAATGGCAATGATATGCAGCCAACTATGAAAGAAGAAGAACCCCTCCCTTCAAGAAGAAGTAGGATCAGCACTAAGCAAATTTAAGTCAGGGAAACAGTAGACTTTGATGGATTTCTGGCAAATATGATCAAGATGTTGGGTGCTATAGGGGAGAAATGTCTCCTAGGGTAGTTGTTGTGGAATGGAAAGAAAGGTATATCCTGATACTTGGAGAATAAACATTCGACTGTGAGTGTACAAGAGCAAGGGGGCATTCATAATTGGAAACAGCACAGCTGTATCAAACTTTTGATAAATAGATACAAAGAGTAGTTGAAAGCAAGATAGGAGAGGAGTACTTTGGATTCTGATCAGGATGCAGTACAGCTGACCTGATGTTTGTAGCACAACAGAAAGTAGAGAAGAAGCTGGCAATAAGGAAAGAGTTTAAGTAGGTATTCCTAAACTTGGAAAAAATCATATGAAGTGGTGGATTATGAGATCACTAAGCTGTAGGACAAGCTAGAGGATGTCAAAACCAACAACACAGGTGCAAACTTCATCTAGTGGGTATTTTAGAATGCATGAGGAAGGGTGAGTTAATAGCCTTCTTAAAAGAGCACCTTTAAAACAACTGTGGATATCCATTCCTCCAAACCTATAACCACTGAAAAGGACATGGGTCATTAAAAAACACTTAATTTTAAGGATTCTTGCCTTGACAAATCATCTTCAGTTATTAGGCCACCAACTATAACTTCAAGACTTTGTGTACCAAGAAGAAGAAGAAGGCATGCTTTTGCTTCAAGTCCACTGCTTGAATTATCTGAACAGAATACTTTACGTACCCAGTCCAGCAGGCTTGCAAGTTATGTATAAGAAAAAGAGCTATACTGCACTATATGTTTTAAAATCAAAGTTGTTAAATGTGGCTGCAAGTATATATATGGACCAGTTGGCATAATGGTTAAGTTCTTCACCTCCCATGCACAAGGTACAAGATTCGATTCTGACCTTTGACCAATGCTTGTTTGGAGTTTCCATGTTCTCCCTGTGTCTCTGTGAGGTTTCTCCCACATCTGAAAAATATGCTGAGTGTTTCCATCTCAAACTCACCAATGAATGGAGCTGTGGCCAGCAGCACAGACTCTAAATGGAGCCCTATAGGGGGAAGAGTTGTACAGACCAACCACTTTGGGCATCTACTGTGGTGCATAGTATCCTCAAGATAAGGGAACATGGATCACAGACTGCATGCTGTGGCAGGGATAGCCACTCAACGGTGTAAAATATGCCTCTAGGTGATTCAGTCATGTTGATTAATGTCACCAAAATGGGCATGGGTAATTACCAGTGATAAGTGGCTTGAGTACCTGGCATACTCTGACCTACACCATGGACCCTTGGTAATAGTGGGAGGGGTATATGTGCCCCTATTGGCCAGTGTGTGCCCACCATAAAGCCCAGCAGCCCTGGGTCAATAAGCTACTGGCTGGCTGGTGTCTAATTGCCCAGCCTGGGTTACCTGAGATAGCTCTGTTGAGCGAAAGCTGGACATAAAGCCAACCAACCTGCCAAACATGAACTGAGAGCTACATTTAATGTAATTTCACTGACAGGACACAGGTTGGACGTGGATGCCATGATGATATAGAGCAGCCTGGATATCCTATGTATCCAAGAGACAAGATGGAAGGGTAGTGCAGCAAAGCCACTTGGCTTGGGATCCAGACTCTACTACTCAGGAGGGGGACAGGTTAGAAATGGTGTAGGAATTGTGGTTAGAGAGAGAGGCTTCAGAAGGCAGTGAGGGATAGCATCAGAATTAATGAATAACCCATGGTAACCAGACTTCAATGTAATGATAGGGCAGTATGCATATTCTCAGCCTATGCCCCACAGCAGGGTTGTGAGAGTGAGGAAAAGAGTACATTCAGACACCAGTTGCAGGACCTACTAGATAAAGCGGGACAACATGAACTGGTGTTGATAATGGGTGATTTCAATGCACATATCAGGACAGACAGAACAGGATATGAGGACTGCCTGGGTCCACATGGGTGCGGTAACAGGAATAAAGAAGGAGAAGCCATTCTAGACTTCCACCTGGCAAATAGCTTGATAGCCAACACATGGGTTCAGAAAGAGAGACATCCACAAGATCACATACAAGAGTAACTAACATGCAACTCAAGTAGACTTCCTCCTAGTAAGGAAAAGGCAATGGGGTAGAATCCATGACTGCAAAATTATCCCCAGTGAAATAGTTGCCCACAGCATATACCACTAGTTGCCACAATCAGCTGCAAGCAGTGGTCAGAGAAGGCTCTAAGGTCAACAGAAACCAGGCTGAAGAACTGGAAGTTGATTGGAGAGAAAGTTCAACAGCAGGGAATTACTCAGGGCTCTGGCATCCCAAGAAGAGGAAGAAATAGGTGGAGCTGAACAAGAATGGCAGCACCTAAAAACAGCATGTGTTAGGACTACAAAAAAAATATGTGGCCAAGCCAGGCACAGAAATAAGGTACATAAGGAAAGATGGTGGTGGAATGCAGAAGTCAAGGAAGTCATCAAATGAAAGAAGTAGTACAGGAAGAAGTGGGAGATAGAAAAGACTGACCAGGCTAGGAAGGACTACTGGTTGGCTAACAAAGAAGTTAAGAAAGAAGTTGCAATAGCAAAGAATAAAGTATCAGAGGCACTCTACCAACTTTTGGAAAGTGACTCAGTAAGTGGCACAAAGAAACTATATCAGGTTGCAAGGCAAAGACAGAAAGATAAAGAAGATAGTCAGACACCCTTTGTAAGGGATACCAATAACAACCTACTCACCAGTCTGCAGGACATCAAAGATAGATGGAAGGAGTATTTCCAGCAGCTTCTGAATGAAAAAAAAAACACAGAAGCTGTACTGACCAAGAAACAGCCTACGACGAGAGAAGAAGAGGAGCCCAAAAGAAGTAAGAACATCACTAAGGAAAATGAAGCCAGGGAAAGCAGCAGGCTCAGATGAGGTCACAGCAGATATGGTAAAGATGCTGGGTGAGATAGAGGAGAAATGGCTCCTGGGGATACTAATAGAAGTGTGGAGGGAGAGGTGTATTTCAGATGACTGGAGAATAAGCATAGTCATGCCAGTGTACAAGAACAAAGGGGACATCCACAACTGTAGGCAGTACAGAGGCATCAAACTTCTATCACATTGCATGAAAGTTCTTGAGAGTGTGAATGATAAAGGGATACCAGAGCAGTCAAATGTAAGAAGGGAGATGAGCATTTTGGATTCAGATCAGGATGCAGCACAATTGACCCAATGTTTGCAGTGAGACAGATACTTGAGAAGAAGCTAGAGATAAGGAGATAGTCCAACTGGACATTCCTGGACTTGAAGAAAGCATATAACTAGGTCCCAAGAAAGCTGATATGGGGAGTACTGTGGTGGTTTGAAGTCCCAGAAACATTGGTAGAATTAGTGCAGGCTAGGTACAAAGACCCAATGACTAAATACGAACAGTGTTTGGCCTCACACAGGGTTTCCCAGTGGCAGTGGGTGTACATCAGGGTTCAGCTCTGAGCCCTCTGCTGTTCATACTGGCCATAGACTACATTAGCAAACAGGTCAGAGAGGACAGATCAACTGCTGTATGCAGATGATGTGGCATTACAGGCAGACTTTGACCTAGAAATTCAACAAAGGATAGGAGAATGGAATGCAAAACTGAAGGCACATGGGATGAAACTAAGCACAGATAAGATGGTGGCAATGGCAGTAAACTGGAGAATCAGAGGAAGCTGAGAATAGATAGAAGGGAAGATAGTGGAACAGGTAAACAGCTTCAAGTATCTGGGAGGGGTGGTTGAGAAGAAGGGAAGTCTGAATGAAGAGGTCAAAGCTAGAATCAGAGGGGCTGCAGCCAACTGGCATAGAATGTCAGGTGTAGTCTATAACAGAAGAATTCCAAAGAAGCGGAAAAGTAAGGTGCACAAGACAGTGGTGCAACCAGTACTAGTGTATGGTACAGAAACCTGGGCAGTAAAGGCAGAGCAGTTGAAGAAGCTAGAGGTGATAAAAATGAACTGCCTGGTAGGAAGCGCACCATGGGACAGATGAAGAAATGAGGACATAAGAGAAGAAGCCAAAGTAGCTCCAATTGCAGAAAATATCAAAGAGAACAGATTACAGTGGTTTGGACATGTGCAGAAAAGCAGAAGACAATCCACTGAGGAAGATTTGGGACAGAAAGGAAGAAGGTAAGAGGAAACGAGGATGACCAGCAAAGAGGTGGATGGATTGTGTGAAAGAAGATCTGCGACAGTCAGGCATGAGTGTTGAAGAAGGCAGGAGTGTGGCACTGAATCAAGAGAGTTGGCGACAGTTAACATGATACCCCAACACCATGTAGAAAAATGGGAATAAGGGGGCTGATGATGATAATGATGATATATAGAAGCCTATAGAGCACCAGGACCCAGTAGGATATGGTTCTCTGTCCCATATTCCCACTGAAAGGACTTGCTTCCATCAGAAACCCTGTACCTGTTCAGCGAACACACTCGGAAGGCTAAGACTGCCTGCCCAGCTACTTTAGAAATATTTTAAGGTTCTCTGCCCCATATTCCCACCGAAAGGACATGCTTCCATCAGAAACCCTGTGCCTGTTCAGCGAACACACTCAGAAGGCTAAGACTGCCTGCCCAACTACTTTAGAAACATTTTAAGGTTCTCTGCCCCATATTCCCACTGAAAGGACTTGCTTCCATCAGAAACCCTGTGCCTGTTCAGCGAACACACTTGGAAGGTTAAGTCTGCCTGCCCAACTACTTTAGAAAAATTTTAAGGTAATTATTGGAATTTTTTTTCTCCTGTGTTCTTTATCAAAGTCTAACTGGGTCTAAAAGCACTATAAAATAACCCCTACTCCCTCAATAACCGGTACCTTGCTTATAAACTGTTTTTTATGCCCCAATTTAAAGCCCTCTCTAGTATTGTATCTGAAAAAGAAAAATACACTTACTAGCTTTAGAAGGACTTGGCATACTTCATAATTGTATGTTGTGCTAAAAGGCTTTACCTGCAAAACTTACTAGTGTGAGCAGTGAATTATAAGTGGCTTACACTGTTGAAAATGCTGATTTATGTGTGTTTCTAACATTAAGTGACTAAAGCCAAACATACATTTACCCAAAGAATTCAAAATTGGCTGTTTAAAATTAAGAGGCAAACACCAGTATAAAGTTACCTACCTGGAAAAAAGCTAACTTTAGGAACAGTGTTAGCTCACTTTACGAGGGCTCACTTCGCGCCCCTCTCTGCCCCTAATTCCTATCCACCCCAGTGCTAAATTTATAGCACCTAACCCCTCCCTTTATCCATACACCCAATCACAGCCTCCTACCACTTACTCCACCTTTCTGTTTAATCACCAATCCCGCCCCTAATACACTTTAATCCCTCACTGATTTCTTCCTCTTTATCTGCTACGCTAATAGTTTAGTACACAACCACTTGCTTGCTAATTTATTTAACACTCTGTTTACTTGACTATCTTAAATATAACAATGATTACATCCAAATCCTTCTCACCTCTCTACCTATTTATAATGCTCTATGTACCACACCACCTTACAGCGTATGAACATGAACACCACTCACACCTTATATGCCCAAAGTCCCAAACCTCCACCACTCTTGCTTTTAAGAAACCAGACCATTTTAATTACACACCATCTATCTTAGCCAACCCCCCCCCCCCCAAACACCATAACCCTCTGACCTAGCTATATCAGCCAAAAATCTAGGCAGTATCTAAAGCTTATCAGTAAAATACTGAAACTAATAACCCAGCTGAACTCCAACCTAACTAAAAATGGTGATATCCATCCTAACCCTGGCCCATCCACACCAGAGATTTCCCACCTAAACCCTAATAATGCTACACTTCCTGACACTGGGTCTAAGGTAAATAATCCTACTCTCTATTCTTTGTTAGATAAGTATCCAAACTCCTTTCTAGCCTGCTATCTAAACATCTGGAACCTAAATAATAAAATCCACTAACTCCATGCACTGCTAGCCGACCAAGCCCTGGATATTCTCTGCCTTACAGAAACCTGGTTAAAACCAGCAATGAAAGACATTGAAATAACTCCTCCAGGTTATAACATCCTTGGTTAGACAGGAAATCCAAGAAAGGTGGTGAGGTGGCTGTATTATTTAAGTCCAATCTCACAGTCACTAGTGACACCCAACAGCCTCCGCAGGTAAATAACACTGAAATTCTCATCACTAAGCTGCAAATAAATAAAAATAAAAGTAGATATATTGTCTGAATCTAAATTTCCCCTGGAAATAACGTTAGCACCCTAGAACATATATTACACTGGCTAGCCTGCAACTATCCCCAAGAAACCATTATATTAGGTGACTTCAACATTGACTGGAAAATCTGTTCTTCCGAGTCCCCTAGCAGCCACTTAAATCTCCATGGGTTTACTCAAACCATATCTTCTCCCACTAGATATATCAAAAATAAAGTCAAAGGTAGTCTCCTAGATTGGATCCTGATTAATGGTGACCCACAGATGCACCACTCAGGCACACTACCTGATGACCTCAGTGATCATTGCCTCATTTACATTATCAAATCCAAAGCTGAGTCCACCCATCAGCACACCTATAAGGTGACAAGAAACAGAACAAACTTTAACCTAGATAACTTTCTACAAGACCTAAAAGCTACCAACTGGTCTGAACTTAAAAGACTGTCACTAGATGAGGCTGTGGCCTTGTTTAACACTAAACTTCCATGCCCCTATTCATACCATCCATGCCAAAACTTGAATTGCTCCATGGCTAACTAAACTCACAAACTCCAAAATGTCCAATAGGAATAAGGCCTGGTCCACTTGGCATAATACTAGAGATCCTATAGATCTAATCAGATACTATCAAATAAGGAATGTCACTAAAAAATCTATCATAGCAGACAAAAAACACTACTACACCCACCTACAACAAAAACATCAAAATAAACCCCAAAAGTTCTGGGCTGGAATAAATAACCTCCTCCACCCAGGTCATACTTCCACTCCCACCTCATCAGTTGCTCTCAACGAAACACCAGTGGCTATTGTGAACACATTTAATGGCTTCTTTACAGAAACTATCCAGACACTAGTCACCCAACTAATGATTACCATGACTAATACCCCCCCTCACCCAGTCCCCCCAGCCCTACCGGAAATAACAAATCAGATGGCTCAAAGCCTCCTGTAACCCACTTCTCCTTTAGCTTCCAACCTATCTCTACTATCCTTATACGAACCCTTCTCAAAAAACTTAAGCCCACTTCCCTAGCAGCAGATCACCTCCCAGCTGAATTCCTGCAACTAGCTGGTGATGCCATCACTATTCCAGTCTCTGTCTCATTAATAGATTAATTTCCGAGGCAACCATTCCATCCATCTGGAAAATTTCACATGTAATACCCCTACATAAAGGAGGTAGTTCCACAGAATTGTCCAACTATAGGCCCATAGCCATTCTCTCACCTCTAGCAAAAATCTTGCAAAACTGTGTCCACATACAACTTATGGACTACCTCAACCACAAAAAATGTCTTACAGAGTCCCAGCATGGCTTCAGACCACACCATAGCACCACATCAGCCCTCTTATCATTCTCCAGTGTAATCAATCTTAATCGTAACAGCAACATGCTATCATCTGCTTTCTTTATGGACCTCTCTAAGGCCTTTGATATAGTCAACCATTATCTTCAGCTTAATACCTTGAAAGCTGTCTTCCTGGATGATCACTCTCTACAATGGTTTCAGTCCTATCTATGGGGTAGAGAGCAGGCTGTCTTATGGCAGGACAAACTGTCATCACATCTCCCAGTCACCTTAGGAGTCCCTCAGGGCTCCATTCTTGGCCCCCTCCTCTTCTCTGTCTTCATAAATGACCTTCATACTACTATCCCAAGGGCACAAAGTATTCAATATGCCAATGATTATATGCTGATTTGCTCTTCCACCTCACCAGCCAATCTGATAACCCTAACCCAGAATTCTTTTAACAGTATAGAAAACTGGCTAACTGATCAACAACATCTCTTGAATCCCAACAAAACCAAGCTGCTGCTTTTCTCTCCCACCTCTAGATCTACTCTTCCTTTATTTACTATTAAGTCTAACGATGGTACACTCATCTCTCCTGACAACCAAACTAAGCTCCTTGGAGTTATCATAGATATTAACCTCAAATTTGATGCACACATAGACCATACGATTAAGTCCGTCAACAAAAAAATAGGATCGCTCTATAAGGTCAAACCTTTTTTAACCCCTTATGCTAGGTGTGCTACTGCCTGAACCCATATCCTCTCCACTCTCCTATATGCCTCGCCTATATTTTCAAATCTCTCTAAAGATAACCTCGGTAAACTATTTTCCTGTTACTACCATATAGCTAGATTCGCCACTGATATGGCATACAGGACACACCACTGTAAAAACCTAATTGAACTTGACTGGCTGGAATTTCCTTCCATACTTAATCTTAACCAGCTCACAGTAGCTCACAAAATACTTAACCATCTGGACAAAACCCCAAGCCTTAAGAGTATTATTAGCCCATATAACGGTAACAGGCCACTTCGTTCGTCCAACAAGTTATCAGTCTATACCTTAAAATCCAATAATACAGCAGGTAATTCCCTGTTTGCTAAATCAATGGGTAAAACTTGGAACTGTCTTCCTCAAACCTTACCCAAGAACTATCTCTTCCACTATTTAAAAAGGCCTAAAAAATACTTAAGGGCTAACTGGCTCTGTCCATGCCTAAACTCTGCCTAACTCATTTTAACATTTATGGTCTTTTCTTAGCTAGTAGACCATCAGCAAGGAGATACTCAACCCATCTGATGTATTATACCTTAATGTACAGTTATGCCTGCTGAGTCTAACATTTCTCTATACGATTGTTGCCCTAATGTGCTCTAAATTTGTGTACTGATTCTATTTCTTCTCTCACTTTATTAACTTTCGGCATATATATTAGTGTTCCTACTGTGGTGAACTATCTGACATATTGTATCTATCTCTATCTCCTTTGCATTGCATCTATCTCCTTTACTCTTTTTGAATATTACTGTAATGTTACTACTATTATTAATTTTATTATTGTGGAGTTTTTCTCCCCGGGCCTCCGCTTAAAATGGACATGTATCCAGTCGGACTATCCTGGTCAACAAATGTAAAATAAAATAAATAAATTATATATATATATATATATATATATATATATATATATATATATATATATATATATGTGTGTGTGTGTGTGTGTGTGTGTAATTTGAGTATAGCATCTTTAGTAGAGACACAAGGTGAAGAATCAAATTTAGAAGAAAAAAATATAGAAATCATATTTGACAGAAAACTTAATTGGTAGAATTATGTGTAGTTTAAAACCAAAGCAAATACTTTATTTCTGCTATAAGCAAAATGAACAAATTCCAAATTCCTCAAACACACACAAGGGTAAAAAATAAAACTGTATTTTTTGCAGGGGTGAAACCTCACCATGCAAATTCCAATTTGAGAGGCAAACCGCCACACCCTTTCTAACTTATGCAGACTTAACTCCATGGTCACACAACTCAAAGATGGAAAAAAAATCACCTAAAATAATAAAAGTAATGCCAGCAAACACTTACAAAACACAACAGGAGTGATTTCCCACAGGGAACAATAATCACAGTTCCCTGCACCAGCAGTATTTACAGACTGTAACCCTGTCAGACTAACACGCATAACACCAGCTTTACCAAGCACAAACGCGCACACACACCCACACACACACACACACACACACACACACACACACACACACACACACACACACACACACACACGAATTGTCAGGAAGAGCAACACACGTTCTGCAATTATCACCTTCCTGCAGTACTGTTCTCCAATCTGGCATCTCTCAAATCTAAGTTGAGGAGCAAAACACAAGTGTATCTCTGATCTGGTACTTATCATTCAAGAAGTAAGCTAGGTCCTTTGTCCACACTTCAGACAAACTGTGTCTCAGGGTACTGTTAGGATTATGATAAAACTATCACAAAGGGAAGTTATTTATTTTACATTTGTGAGCATAGGTGGTGCGAGTGTTTTGTTTTTCCAGTAACTATTCTATTTATGTGCTGGTTTTAGTCTGCTGTGTTTTGGTGGTTTTGCACATCAACAGAATGTATACATGTATAAATATAAATATAAATATCTATCTATAGGTCTATATCTCTATCTATCTATCTATCTATCTATCTATCTATCTATCTATCTATCTATCTATATATCTATCTATCTATCTATATATCTGTCTATTTATCTATCAATCTATCTATCTATCTATCTACCTATCTATATTTATATATATACATACAGAAATATTTATGGATTCCAAGAGATTTGTCAATGTGGCTAAGATCAAGCTATGTATTGTCAACCTACTTTGTTTAATAATACAGATGGTCAACAACTGTACAATAAAAGGTATTTTCTGGGGAAGTTCAATATGCCCCTTATGCAATCTTGGAATTAAAATATATAATTAGCAGGGGGTCAGTAGTCTTACCGTCCCCCAAAAATAAAACACTATTAGTTACATTGCAAGTTCTGAGAAGTAACCTTGGAGCATGTGCATAAGTATTTTGACATTGCTCATTACTGCAATGCCAAATTGAGCTTTCCTACTGATTCCATATAGATATACATACATATATATATATATATATATATATATATATATATATATATATATATATATATACTCATAAACACACATACACATGCACTCACACATATATAGAGTTGCAGGTACTAATGCTGAATGTTTAGAATATTGAATGTTAAGTGCATTAGTGTTGCTGGTCTGGTAAATGTGTGCACTCACACATTAGTGTGTGTGTGTGTGTGTGTGTGTGTGTGTGTGTGTGTGTGTGTGTGTGTGTGTGTGAGACTGTTGTGTAGCAAAGAGTGGGAAATTGCCCTTACCCTGCTGCTGTGATATTTCATAGTTGGCACAGATAATATGATTTTTTAGATTTTTTTTAGTTTCAGTTTCTTGAGATCGGTGCTTTTTGTTTTGACTTTATTTTTCACTGTTTGCTGAAAGATATATATATATATATATATATATATATATATATATATATATATATATATATATATATATATTTTTATTATCAAAATGTTGAAGTGCAGTATCCAATACCATTCAGGTGAAATCATGGTTCCAAATTTGCAGAATGCCAAAAGTAAGCCGTACAAACCATAATAATGAAAATAAAAAGCTGCATTCATTGATATGCATTTGGTATTATAGTTGACATTGTAATTATATGAGCTGAATATATATTTTCCTCACTGTATATATATATATATATATATATATATATATATATATATATATATATATATATATATATATATATATATATATCTATATAAAATTTGCAAAGGGTGCAGGGTAGAAAGACTCACAGACATTTGAAAAGTGAAGTCAGTAGAATGTTGAACGGAGTGTTTCTTCCTTTCATCATGTATTAACTGTTTGTAGTGCAGGATTGTTTGTTTGATTGTGTGTGTGCGTGTGTGTGTGTGTGTGTGTGTGTGTGTGTGTGTGTGTGTGTGTGTGTGTGTGTGTGTGTGTATGTGTGTGGTGCATTTGCACTGTAGGTTTGCGATTTTAATTTTGCTGTTATGGGGTTTCAGTATTTAAAAGTTTCGGCTATAGAATTTCGAAATATTGAAATTCGGGATTTCAGTATTTCAGGATTCTATAGTCAACCTATATATATATATATATATATATATATATATATATATATATATATATATATACATTCCCACACTGTGGAAAGTATCACATATAATTCCCCTCCACAAAGGCGGACCCTCCACCACAGAACTAACCAATTACTGCCCCATAGCTATTCTCTCTCCACTCTCCAAAACACTAGAGAGATGCATACACTCTCAGGTCTCAGACTACTTCCTTACTAACAACCTCCTTTCCAATACTCAGCATGGTTTCTGACCAAACCATAGCACCACCACTGTCTTACTCTACTTTACTAACACCATCCTTCAGCATAAAAACAATGGCTATCTCTTCTCTGCTACTTTCCTAGACCTATCTAAAGCATTTGGCATGGTCCCACACAAACAACTTATCTCTGTCCTCAATAACCTAGCCTTCTCACAATCAGTCACCATCTGGTTTCAGAGTTACCTGTCTGACCGCCAACAATCCGTTGTATGGCAGAATGACATATCTCCCCAACTACCTGTCTGCATAGGGGTTCCCCAAGGATCCATCCTTGGACCCCTACTCTTATCTAACCTCTGCCACCAAACATGGCACACTCATACAATATGCAGATGACTCAACCATCATCTGCTCAGCCCAGTCCCTACCCAAACTGCAAAAAGTCACACAAGAAGCCTTTTCCTCTGTTGAAACTTAGTTATCCGATGCCCAATTAATACTCAACTCAAACAAAACTAAACTACTCATCTTCCAACCCATCAAATATACTCAAAACAACTCTCAATTTAACATCACAGCAAAAGACAACACCACTATATACCCAACTGAACATACCAAATTGCTAGGAGTGGAAATAGACAAAAAACTAAAATTTGACATTCACATATCCATGACCATAAAAAAAGTCCACAAAAACTAGGAGCGTTATACAGAAATAAGCAACTTCTCACCAAAGCAGCAAAGATTTCACTAGCAAATTCCCACCTTATCTCCATCCTACTTTATGCCTCTCCTATATATACCAACCTAAGGCAATGCGATCTAAACAAGCTAGAGACCCGCTACAACAAAATTGCCAAATTCGCCACAGGGTCATCCTACTGTAGTCACCAGTGTCTCTCACTTGCTGAACTGGGATGGCTTGAACTCCCTCACCTCCTTCAATGGTATCACCTCTGACTCACCCACAAACTAGTAAACCATCCACTAAATGTCCCATCCTTCCAGAATCTACTCCAACCCTATCACACCACCAGACCACTAAGATCCAGCAACAAAAATCACTTACAGATCACTAAAGCCAATAACTCTGCTGGTGAAGCATTATTCTCTTGCACCATAGCCAAATTATGGAACTCCCTCCCACCCACAATTACCTCCATACCATCATGCACCCACTTCAAAACTTTACTAAAAGCACACCTAAAAACATGCTGGCTATGCCTTGCAACTCCCACTCTAATATCACCCACCCCATCCAACCACTACCTTTCTTTCCACTCCACTAACTACCTTGATTATAGCAAGCTCAGATGCTCATAAGCCTAGTACTTATTATACAGCAGGAACTTCTTATTGTAACATTTGTTAATGTCTGTTATGTACTTCACAGATAAAGATTCTAGTTGTCTACTGATGTACTATGTTCTTCATCTGTAAATATGTTGTAAATAATTGCTATGTAAATTGTTAATCGCTATGTAATCCAATGTAACTACTGTCTGTTTATTTTAACTGTGAAGCTTTTCTCCCGGCCTCCGCTGAAAATGGACCTACGTCCAGTTGGACACTCGTCAACAAATATAAATAAATAAATAAATAAATTATATATATGTATATATATATATATATATATATATATATATATATATATATATATATAAACATACATATCTCTTAAGTATCTCTCTCTCTCTCTCTCTCTCACTCTGTATATATATATATATATATATATATATATATATATATATATATATATATATATATATATATATATATATATATATATATATATATATATATATATATATATATATATATATAAATACATATATGGGTCTATGCCATAAGATCAAACATTCAAAATAAATAAAACACAAAATATCGAAAGGATGCATCTCCCACACTCCTTGCTAATTATATATACCAACTCTGAGGTCACACAACAGTGGAGAAGGGGCAAATTCCCATGTTAGACATTTTGGCTTTCAGTCTTTTGAACTTTTGATCTTAATGGCATAGTTCTCTACACATATATACACACATATACATTTAACAACATAGGAAAAACTAGTTGCTCTCTGTAATTCCTTAAATTTAGAAAAACAGAATGCAAAAAAAACATTATATAAGTTTTAACAGTGTTTTTTTATTTTAAGAAGTCTCAGCCAGAAACTTTGATGCTCAAGAAGTAACACTCTTCTCTGTAGTTTGGTGTTTTTTCTTAAGGGTGGGAAACATCTTACACCTTAAGGTTGGAAAATTATAGCACCTCCCTACAAGGACCTGTTTATATATATCTCGGCCTTAAGTATTTGTATGTCCTGGTATGATTAACTTACCAGCATGGTTGTCTTTGTAAAACATTTGCCTTGTTGCCGTAGCATCAGTACATTGTTTTTAAGACAGTGTTACAGAAGCAGGTAGGTGTTTGCACAGATTGCAGCTAGTTTTTATTTATGATACTGCTTAATTCCATCATGATTAACCCTATATTTTTAATATTCTTCCTTATTATTCTTCCTATATGCCTTTTCTGTCACTAACTATTCATTACTGGAAGAGAGCCTTTCTTGGTACAGGTATATAGTTTTTTCTCTTGATGAAAATTTCCTTGGCATTACTGAAGCATTGCTAATGAGAAAATTATAGATAATGCGATAACCATGTCCATTAGAACAATGCATTACAATGATCTAAAAATAGTATTGTTATGTGCTTTATCCTGGAATGCATGCATACGTTTCCACTGTCCCAACACTGAATTTGATAACTTACATTGCAGGTCCTTTGTATGCTGTATTACAGCACTGAATCGATAGTTCCTGTCAGCCCACATCTAAGCTTCTAAATGCCTGCAATATGTTTTGCTTCTTTATTTCAAAATATGTTAGGTATTTCTAGTTGCAGTTGCCTGTAATTGCAGAGAGTAATAACTCAAATTAGTTTAACTAATCAAACTTCTTAACTTGATTTTTGTGGTAGTTACTAATAGGTTATATTTGTCTAATTAAGGTGAATCTTGTTCTGGGGAGAGAGGAAGAAGAGAAAGGATAAAAAGGAAATATACATAAGCTACTACTTTTACACTGGAACTAATTGTATTCAATTCTTCATATTACTTTATTGTAGCAGGTTATCATTTAGTTTAAATGCTTTTAGCAAGAACTTTCCTTTATGCTGTCATACTCATATTATACTGCATTACAATTATAATATGGTTTGATAGGAAATCTTAATAAGTAAGCAAATCAGCTGAGCATTAATGAATATTTATGAGAAGACATCTTAACCTCACCAGTAACTTTATTTAATATTAATTCAATTGTATTCATTATAGAGTAATCAGCTTAAAGTTCCCTTGCAAAGGTAGATTTTATATCATGTTTATTTATTTATTTATTTAGTCCTTCATTTATGTAATTTTTTTGAGTAAAGAATATACAGTAATTGCTGTTATAAGTTAATGAATTTTCACATGTAAAATGGGAAAAGGGGTTGAGGGTGGATGGATTATTAGCAATAGAATAATACATATGCAGAAATGAATGGATGTTGAATGGTTACATTACTGATGAACCACCTTCTTTCATATATGTGTTTTAGGTTTGAGAACTTATATCTACTTTTATAAGTGTTGAAACTATTCAGATTATCTCATATTATTTACACGAGTGTCTTTAATATCATTTATTAGAGCTGCTAGATGTGTTTAGGTAGGTCACAGCAGGCAGTGTGAGAGATCTGAGTGCATCTCTCAAACTGGGAATTCTTGTAATTCAATGTTTCTTTTTTGGAAAACATATTTTTTATCATAGTTGCTACAACATTTTGTTTTCTTCTTGTTCAGGTCTGACTTTATGAATCTTGTCCTTGTATTGTTAACAAAGGTCATGTTAATCTTAGAATGTATTTAAACACTCAAGAGTCTCTAAGTTTTGGAAAAAAATTATAAGATTAATACACATATTTATTCAGCATATTCCTATATACCTTTACTTACACTAATATATTTATCTTTGGCTTTTTTGAACATCAGTGGAATAAACAATTCCAAGCAAAAGGTCAAATCTACTAAGATATTCAAATTTTAACAAATCTCAAGTAGCGTTTCTGCAGGAAACATTTTAAATCTGCAGAAAAAATATTTGGAATCCTAGTAATTATTAAATTCTAGCTCACTCTTCATTCAAATCCCAAAGAGGGTGTGTCATAATTTTATGGAAAAAAAGTGTTTTAAACCCACATATTATATACAATATGAAAATCTGGAGGGTGTATTATCTATTCTTATTATAACATTTAATAGTAGAATCTGGACATTAGTAAATCTGTATTGGTTTCCAGGATTAGGAGTCACAACAGCTAAATGACATCTAGATGCAATAACTAATGTTTATAAGGGTAACCTTATACTGGGATGGGACTTAAACTGCATTTTAGATGCTAATGATAGCACAAGTAATCAACTATTTAGAGTAACTTCCTCAGCTAAGCTTTTTTAAAAAATGGATTAAACCTCTTAATTTATACAATACATTCAACTCTAAACATAACTCGCTGTCTTTCTCTCATTCAGATCATAGGTTCAAAACCAATACCAGAATAGATAGAATTCTAGTTTCCAACGATCTAAGATATAAAATAACACATATTTATATTCAACCATGTCCTATTTCTGATCATGGCTGCCTCACACTAAAGCTACAATTTGATTTTAACAGACTAACCATGATACCAGCTTATATAACCAAAATTAAATACTTGAAACCATGGATACTAAAAGAGATGCAGTGTTTCTTAGAAATAAATCTTAACACTGACACTACTATAATAATGGTCTGAAATGCTCTTAAAGCATATATTTATGGGAAAACAATTACTTGGTATAAACATAAACTCATAGAATGGGAATCTGAAATTTAAAACATACAATCTCAACTTTTACTTGCAAAATCTAAATCTACACGACTAACACCAGATGATAAAAAGACTATATATAAGCTTAACAAGAAATATTCAGATATGCTAATGCATAAAACAAACCTGGCATTAGAAAAGCTAAAATTAAATTCATGCACTTAACTTCAAATCACATGCGTAATTTGTCGGTGAGAGCTAAGATTCATTCCAAGTCCAATAATAACAAAGTTGTTGCATGAATGTATCAACAAACCAGTATCTGATGTAGTTGACATAGTCAAAGCATTTAAATTTCACTATACCAAACACTATCCCCCGGATTCACGAATCCTCCATGTAAGACTAAATAAGTCTTACTCAGAGGCTGTAGTTGAACGGTATGAAGTCAGCATGCCATGAATATTCATGAGGGCATGCTGACTCAACTGCAAGTCTAACATGGACCGTGCAGGAAAGCAGGGGGTGTGTCCGACTGCCGAGCAGTCTAAAGTTCCACGCCCCTACAAGTGTCCAAAATGCCAAATGTCAACACACAAGAGCGAGTACGCTCAAATGTCCATGTACACAACACCACATTCCCTGACATTGTAAACCCCCAGCACAGTTATGAAAAGTAAAACATTTTTTTTTATAATTCCCGATATAGCTGCCCGTATTTGCATGGGTGTGCCCATTGCTTAGCTGCAGTTAGCAATCCCGACATGGAAGAGCATAAGAAGGAATGTTTATGCAAATTACACCAAATAGCAATAGCGTAATGGTAGAGCATTCGCACAAAGAGGAGGCATTCACGGTTCGAGTCCCACCACTCCCCTTCCTATTTATGTTCTAAATTAGTATATGAAATAATTCCTGACATATATGATTAAAATTTTACTAAAAAGCATTGAAATGGCCTATGTATCAGTGAACAAAATATATATTTATAAAGGATCCTGACATATAATTGCCCGCAGTTAAGCAGCGCTTTACCCAGCGCAATATAGTTGCCCATAGCTAAATAGCACTTTACCCAGCGCAATACAGTTGCCCATAGCTAAATAGAGCTTTACCCAGCACAATAGGTTTGTGCGGAGGTGCACACCAAGCCAACCAGTACACCGTAGGACAACATGGAGCAACGTTGAGCAAAGTTGCTTAAACACAGCCACACCTCCTAGCCTGTCGGGACAGTAGTAAAATAAAATGCAATGACAAGGTTGGAACCCAGGACTCTGTGCACCATAATCAAACTACTGAACCACTAAGCTATGACAGCTTTGGATAAACAGCCACTGTTAGCATACATATACTTATAAATGGGAGAATAACCATTACTAAGCAGGTCTGCAGTCAGCCAAGAATTTTCAAAAATGGCCAATCACAAAAAAGTGCGGGAAATGCGGCATATTTAAGCCCCATAGGCGGGAATACTCACCATAACTGATTGTAGCTCCCATCTGCAGTTAGAATGGCTAGTGCTAGAGAGGGTACACACTTCGAAGCGCAACATTGGGGCATCGAGGAGTCGAAATACATGGTTTGGCTCCTTGTCCACCATCATGAGTCAAGACTCCTGCAGGGCCAGTTCCAAGGGATGGAGTACAAGGCAGAGGCTTGGAACCGGTTAGCTCATGACCTCACCAGTGTCACAGGCATTCCTCGGACTGGTGAGCAGGTCCGTCACCACCATGCAGACCTGAAGAGATGGAAGCAGGACCTACTGAACCAATGGATACAGGAGGCCCGTGGGATGCAAGATGCCCCACAACTGAGTAGGTAGCCATGGAATGCAGTATGTAAGAAATGATAATTGATTCTGTATAATGGATAGGTATGTCTCAATATCCCTTCATTTACTTCACAGCTGCAGGTGTCCATGCTGCGAATCAGCAAGCCTATGCAGATAGGCTGCTAAGGCTGCGCCACCAGGCAGGTTAGTGATTATTCTGCATGTATTGTTATATAAAATAGGTGAGAGAGCCTGAAAGAAAGTGTTGTAGTCCAATAATACAGCCATAAAATGCCCTGAATAAGTCCTCTGCATGTACTGTTATATAAAATAAGTCAGAGAGCCAGAAAAGTAGTGTAGTAACCCATTAAGAAAGGTAAAATATGTCCGTAATAATATCTCTGCAGGTACTGTCATATAAAATAAGTGAGCGAGCCTGAAAAAGAGTGTTCTAACCTATTAATAAAGGTATAATATGTCTTGAATATGTCTTCCATATGCACTGTAATATCAAATAAAGGAGAGAGCCTGTGGAAAAGTGTGTAATGTAATTAATAAAGGTATAAAACCTGGAGTGTGTCTGTGTCACTTACTTTGAAATGTTGTTGTACCCTTGCATTATACAAATAGTACTGTTTTAATAAGTGCTGGCAACCCACAGTTGGGCAGTCCCATCTAAAGTGGGTGATGGAAGTGCTAGTAGCTGTGAAGCATATATACAGTCCTCAACAGTCAGTTACTGGCTGGCATGCATAAGTAAATCTGGCACACGAGTAGCTTGTTAATTTGTTCCCCAGAAATGTGAGTGTGCTACACAAAATGCAGGGTTCTGTACAAATTGAACTGAAAATGTCATGTGAACACATCCAGATATGTAGATAAAGAAATATAAATAAAATCAATAAATATGTAGCAGTAACATCTGCATCTTGGACAGTTAGTATGTCAGATATAGGTCAGGTATATAATGAACTAGCCAAACCCATTACACAACCTAATGCATGTTGGCAAGTGTAATAATACATGTAGGGGATATACACCTGCAGTCACTAGGAATGTAGTGTAGACTAAAAGTACTTATAAGATGTTAATTGAGGTTTCTTTCTACACCCTACTGTATGTGCATAAACCATGCAATTCCACACCTCAATGGGTATGTGTAATCTCAAACATTTGTTGGGACATATGTCCTATTGTTCTATAAATATCTGCATTCACTTTGATGCATGTGCCCTGTTCAAACACCACAATCATGGTGGCCTGTTGCTACCAATCATCCCTGCATGCTGTTGGAATGTCCACTGTCATTCAATATATGCATGTGTTATGCTTGCTGTTCAACTGTTGGAACCTTGGTGTGTTGGGTTAATGGGAATATTACTGCATGCTGTTACAACTAATTTGGAATGCTGTTGTTTATGTTGTAATTAAACACACCTAATCACAGAACGTATGGGAAGGCCAGTCCCAGCGGACCCACCTGTCCCTCCTCAGCTGGCGAGTGCACCTGGCACCAGCAGGTCCGGTGCCCAGCCCAGGCTCCCCTCCTCCATTGGTCCTGTGCCACCTTCAGGTGGAAGCACTGCAGGGGATGGGGCTCATCCCCCCATGCAAGCATGGGTGGAGAAGGGCCACCTGTCACCCTTCAAAGGGTCCGGGTTGTGGTGCGTAGGGAGATCCAGCATTCAGTCGCTGATCCCCTATGCCAGCTCGAGGCAAGAGTGGTGCATCTCATGGGTGAGCCTGCCCATCCTATGCAGCCCCCAGCACAGCCACCCTCGGGGCTGTGAAGGTGCAGTGGTGACTGCCCATGGGTGGGGATCTCAGTTCCACTGTTACCATCTGTGGGCTCATGGGCTTGCGATTTCCAAACATCCATCCCCGTCAATTGTGTTCACCCACCCCATGTGTCATACACTGCCCCTGTATGCATCTTGTTTGTCTTGTCTGTTTACCTCCCCAACCTACCTCCCCAAACATACCTACTTCCTCTACCTCACTTTCCACTCTCACCTGAAAAAAAAAAAAAGGGCAATCTGTACCCACAAAAAAATTACGCCCCATACATAGCTGCCCATTTCACACACATGTCCGCTGGACATGTAAACTGATAATTATAATTGGCAGTACAACATACTTTGTTGTCCTCACCCCTCTCCCAGGGGTGGAAGGTTTCAAATTTCACTCCAAATTTATTGCATATGCACAGCTGTTGCTGGTAAAGAAATGGGCAGCTATGGACCTTCCCTACACCCGTCCTGCACATCCCAAGCTTGTTTTCCTACTGTCTTTCCCTCTTTGTGCCCCCTTTTTCACCACTTTCCTATCTCCCCATTTTCTTTTCTTTCAAAGAAATTAGCGTGAGGGTTAGCGGGAGTAAGCACTTTTAAGCAGTAGTAAGCAGGTTTAAGCGAGTGTGCACATGTGTGCGCTTAGCTAAGCATCGCTAAGCATTGCACAAACCCGCTTACAACTGCTTAAAAGTGCCTTAGTCACTCTATGTCAGGGCCCTTGTTCTGCTCAGCAGCAAAATAAAACACCTCTGTCAGTCTCGAACCCCAGACCTTGGACACACTAGACTGCATGAAGTACCACTAAGCCACAGCAGATATACAATAACTTGGTGCTGAAATAAATATATCATGCATTACAATGAGGGAATGTAAAGGGAAAATAGGAATGCCATAACACAAATCTTGTTCTGTGGGTCTTTACCAGCAGTTGTTGTGGAATTGCATGACATGACTGTGAAAAGAGAACCAGCCATTCTAGCAGGGAATAATGTTACAGTAGCACCTTACAAACCCCACACAGTATCAGACCAGGATAAACACTGGCATAGTTGAATAGGGCAGAGGCCAGACTTCCCAACTGTGACTGCTTTACAGGGATGTCCCTGATTCATAAACAAATGTTAGCTGTGCCCCTCTGAATCACTCTGAAAAGTACTAACATTAGGCAGAAAAGTGGGGAATCACACTTAATGAATAATGTCAATAAGTGAGAGTAGACACTGCTTGCACATCAGAAAAGGTGTAGTAATACATATGCTCCGATTCCCAAGAAAGTCTCAACTGAAATATGTCTGTAATATATTACAGGTGTATCTCACTTATATGTACCTTTCCCTGAGGCTGTTCAAATATATACCTGAGAGTATCTGAGGCCTGGCAGAGGCAGAAACACACAGGCATATCAGCATTTCTGCTGTTACACACTCTGCAAATAGCTTTGGAAGGAGTTCCACAAGCATGCCCTTATGTAGGAGTACAACACAGAAATATCACAGGATGTAGCCATGTACTGCTAGCAACCAACTGTGACAATGCCATTGTTCCAGTGCTGAAAAGACTGGTGTGGTGCACAGACAAAGAATAATAGGCTAACCTCTGGCTACCATCTGGATATGTCCACAGGTGGGAGCTACGCAGACAGACTACTTGCCTTGATAGACTAACAGGTACACAGCAACCCTGTATGTTCAGCAAGATAAACATCACACGATAATAAATAATGCTCTTTGCAGTTCTGCACCCCTACCCAAAAGTACTACATACCTGTGTATTCAGGCAAAACCAAGGGTGTAGGTAGGCATACTCAGTACTGAAATATGTCCAGTTGTCTTGAGCAGCCTGTGCTAATGTCAACACAAACAAACCACAAACTGTTCAGAAGTGAGTAACTTAATAATTACAGTATAGCAGTTCACAAACAGTGCATGTGCCAGAGGAATACATTGCAATAACTACTTTTGTATGGCAGTTAATTGTCTAATTCAAAAAGAAAGTACATACTCCCATGTATCCTGTGTTAGCATTTGGAGGGGTGAGTAAAAGTCTACACTGAGAAGTGTGTACTGGAAGCAGCAACATTCAGGTTTGAGTACAACATGCATATCACTGGCTACAACCCTAGCTTCAGATATGAGACATATACCAACCTTCTGACTGACACAATGGTGTCCAGAGCAAACAAGCATGGGCCCCACCTTGGAAAGCTGAAAGGGCTACACCTACCTAACCTAGCATTTTATAGCAGTGGGCTGCAATCACAGTGAGTACTGCAATTACCACACAGCAGGCTGCATGCAATTACTAAATGGTGGGCACCAATTGGTGCAGAGGCTGTCACATGCACATGTGCAGATACCTAGAAAAGCAGGCTGTACCTGCTGTCCACACATGCAATAATATCATTGCAGGAACAGAGAGATAGAGAGCGAGAGAGAGAGAGAGAGACAGAGACAGAGACACAGACAGAGACACAGACAAAAGAGACAGAAACAGAAACAGACAGAGAAAACCCCCCCAAAAAAAACAGTAACAACAGACGGAGCAGAGAAATACAAAGGTAAGGTATGTAACTCATATGTATTTGCCGGCATGTAGTAGATGTTCTTGAAGAGTACTCTACACACTGTGAATCATCCATATGTGGCAGCAGTACATATCTATATGTATCTGCACATGTGCATAGGGCAAGGGACATACTGCAACTGTTAGTGAAGGGTGGACATATATATGTTGTTGAAGGTTGTTATGTGCATATATCTATGTAGGTTGTAGTGTGTGGCATAGAAAACAGCATGCAGTGCTGGTATATGTCATGTGGTGGTTAAACGCTGTGGGACTGATTTGTCAGATCTGCTGTGTTACAGCCAGTGAGGCCTGCTAAAGCTACATGGGCTGAGGACACCAAAATGCATTCTGCACAACACTGTGCAATATTATTACATAACTGTATATCTCACAACTGTCGCATAATTGATATCCCCACCATGAAAGGTGGACTGTACATGTGCCTATATGTACATCTATATGTACAGCAATGGATGTTTAGATGTATGTGTATATATATATATATATATATATATATATATATATATATATATATATATATATATATATATATATATATATATATATATATATATAGAGAGAGAGAGAGAGACACAGGGTCATATGTACCGCAACAGGTGCATGGTGACCAAGGCATGGACTGAAGACCAGTGTCGATACTGCAGTGCCATCCCTCCTTTCCAAAACACTGTACCCATTAACTACCACATAGGTGGAAATCTACCTAACACTGAAGGTGTGATAAGGGAACATGGGACACAGGTGGACAGTAGCCTCCCCTTTGATAATCACAGTGCCACACTAGTCTTGTAATCTGTCTATGTGGTACGTGTCATCACAAAAGGTGTGTCATCTAGGGAAATATAGGTCAGTGTTCCCCTCTACTCATCACAATGCCCCGTGTGGTATGTACCTCACATGACAACTACAGCAAGTGGAAAGGCCACAGACATACCTCACAAAGAGTAATACTGGCCTCAAACAGATGCCCTATGCAGACTGACTCACAAAACCACAGCTAGACTGTGTTGCATACCGCCCACACAGAGGTGACCTCTGCCGGACATACAGAGGTATGTCACACCCATAGCTGTTTGACAACCACCATGTCAACATATCACAATCCCTCCGGGCTACACGCTCTAGGGCCCTAAACCTCATCAGCTCACTAAACAGCACATGCTGGAGGGATAGGTTCCTATCTCAGAGATATGCCATACTCTGGAATAAACCACCTAGCAATAGCAAACAAGGCTCCTCATTAGCAGTTGTCATAAATACCCCTGATGATTGTTTGGGAGATAGGTAATACACCCCAGGAATCACCTCTGTGGTTCTGGTTGACAGGGGCAAGTGAAATCAAATTACATGTGTGTCAAAGGCCAGGGTAGCATATGGCTAGGCTGCTCTAGGCCCTAGGGCCAATAGCGTATTACCTACCTATGACACGATGCACACACACATGTACTCAATGCAATACCTGCTATGTGAGGTTGAATGAGTGTAATGCTGAATGTGTGCAAGGTCTGTAAAGGTGTGATAGCTTAGTGTGAATTTGTTTCTGACATGGTAGTTTGTGTCCTAGCTGTGAGGCCAGCAAAAGATGTGTATGTTATTGCTAGGCAGACATAGTAGTATGGCATACATTGTGACGTAGTTCCTTGTTGATGACTGTGGTGTCCCATTGTAGGCTAAAGCAATACATGTATGCTTAGTGAGTGGTACTGCTGGTGAATCCAACTCCCATATGAACTGTAGTACTACCTGAAGCTGTAGGCCTAAACAGCACAGTATGGTGTATGTTCACATTGCTTGGAAACACTGTCTTGTGTGTTTCCTGTAGTCTGCACAGATTACATACCTCAGGCATAAGGTTTTGTAAGTAGTGGCACACAGTACTGTATGGTACACAGGTAAAGCTCATCTGGGTTGGCATACATTGGTGTGTTGTATGTTTGTCTGATGTGTGTGTAATTATGCCTGTACCATGCCCGCAATCATATGTGTGTTACAGGGTATACGTGTGTATCTAGCAACATATATACTCTGTTACAGCAGTATGCCACCTATATTAACAACTGTGCACATATGTTAGGCAGGGGTATGGCATCAACGACTAGGGTGGTTTACTGGTACTACTGTAACTGTACTTTACATTCATTGCAATGGATGACATCTTTCTTCATGCATTAGCTTGATATATACCCCTGTGGCGAGGTTGTGCATTGTGTCACAAACAGTGTGCCGGGTACTGGTGTATAGTGGTTTGATATATAGAGTGTGCCAGGCACTGTCAGTCAGTTGTGGCCTGAGCACCAATATGTGGTATTGAACGTGTGTATCCTCTGACAGACAAACGGATGCTATATATGGCAGTTAAGTGATATCTGTAGTTAAGGGTGTAAAGTGTGCCACAGGACTCGCTCACACATATTGTTCATTTCTCTTTCAGGCTGATGGCCCACCAACGTAATCCCTGTTACACAGCAGTGGAGGAACAGGAAATCCACCACAGCCTGGTGCAGCACTACTCCCTGCTGTTTTCCAGAAGCAGCCAGCACCAGCATGAGTGGACTGCACTGTGGCAAGATCTTGTTCGTCGGGTAAATGACATAGGCATGCATAACCGGACATATGAGCAGGTACGCCATCACTGCAGTGATTTAATTAGACATGTCCAGTGGCATGCATCTGATATCCATAGACAACAGCTTGCCACAGGTGGTGGGGTGGCCATTCATCCCCCCCTCACCAGAGTGGAGGAGCTGCTCCTAAGCATGGTGGCTCCTGGCCAACAACAGCAACTGCCACAGACATGTGTCATCATGGAGGCCGGAGCCACCCAGCATGTTGACATGGAGCGTGCAGGTAACATGCCCTATCTGTAGACTACTGTTACCTGTATTGTTAGATTATGCATATGTGAGATGTGTACTGTGTGTTTAGCAGTTGTGCTGCCTAGTGTTGTGCAATACTGATATTTGGAATATTATCTGTACACCTGTGACTGTCGACTGTTGTTCTACTGTAGTTTAGCAAACCCACAGTAGCAATGCCAAAGTTGTGGCCACTGACAAACTGTCTCATATTCTTGTAGGTCCCTCTGGTGTGACAGCAGGGCAGACGATCCATGCTGGTGAGTGTGTTATAACTTCAATATTGGTAATGAAATGTGCATGTCATAGGTGAGGTGTAGGCCATGTACACGTAACACACCTACGCATAATGCATGCTGTGCATGTTTGCTGTAAGACATTGCACATCTCAGTAATGTCAGTAGCTGCCTCAATCACATGCAATACACAGAGCATCAGACACACTTGTGGCAACACCGTACTGCACATTGGATAGGCATAGTTGATACAGCTGTACACAACATAACACGTTTGTCATACGCAGTACACCTCAACATGCTACACATGGCGTAACCACACACCCGCTGTAAGGTCACACTTCAGTATCCCACATGTCATCCACACAGCACACATGATATACCTGAGGGGTAGAGGCCTATCATGGGGCTGTGCAACACTCTTCAACACATAACACAGTCATGTTAGGCAATGCTCCCTATTGGGCACCTCACACACCCATGTACAAAGTGGCTGTGTAATTGTGAACATAGCCACGGCACTGCAGTTCAGGTACAGCATGCTAGGCGGTGGTCTGTCACACATTAGTAGCCTTGAGTGACCACATGATGCATGATGATGATGGCTCATGGTACTACACCCCATCCAGTTACAGTGACCACAGTACTACACATAGCAGTCATTGCTTTGCACCTCAATGTTGTGTGTGTGCAAACATATGCACCTATACACAATATGCATAGCATGTTGTGTGTGTGCAAACATATGCAACTATACACAATATGCATAGCAGTCGCCATCTGTACAAAGTGACACATATATGTCCTGGAATGCTATTGGGTGTATAGGTCACATGACACACATTGGGTATGTGTGGTGTTTAATGTTGCAGTCGTGTAGCATGCCATGTCATGGCTGGCACTGACATATCTGCAATATGTCCCACACTCACCATAACCACTGTACAATGGCCATGTCGAGCATTGGTATTCCATCACGTATACATGCACCACTCATCCCGTGTGTGTACATAGCATGCATGTGCTACACCTGTGCCCACTATTATCTGCTACAGACACAGACACTGTAATCAGACATGGAAATCTATGTGACACACAGATAACACATGCAGCCATGGTATGTATACCTGTGAGTGATGGTGCACAGGACATTGCAGAGCTGATAATACTTGCACAGCAATGTTGTGTCCTTGTACACATTGTGTTCCAGGGTGTAGCCAATCACTGAACAACTACACACATGCATCAAAGCCATGTATACTGTTATTAACTAGGGCTGTCTACACTCGCACTGCATGGTCTTGAGCAACACATATTCTGCATGCTGACACGTGTGAGGTGACTGTTTGCCTTGTGATACTGTCACCCACCTTCAACCACTATTGAGTATGTGTTGGATTGCTGGTGTGTGTGTGTATCTGCTGTAGTGAGGAGTGTATTTGTGTGCATGTGTGCATGTGTGCATGTGTGTGTGCATGTGTTCATGTGTGCATGTGTGCATGTGTTCATGTGTGCATGTGTGCATGTGTGCATGTGTGCATGTGTTCATGTGTGCATGTGTGATAACATCATGTACAGATTGTAAAGTGTGTTTCCTGTCTTCCTCTCACAGGTGCTGAGGTTGGGTTGGCTGAATGCAGCAGGGAACCTGAAGTCACTGCCACAAATAGTGGAGATGATGATACATGTATTGTGGCACAGGCAGGTTTGACAGGGTCTGTCGTTGGTCCGCCAATCGACAGTACACAGCTTTCCACCCCATCTATGTGCACACTCATACTGCCAATACATCCCTCATCACCAATGGCCTTAGCCGAGGGACAGCATACAGTTGGCATTGACCAGGATAGTGTGGTATCCATGGCACATGCATCCCCTCACAGCAGCCATACCCAGATTCCTGGAATGGTACCACATAGGCGGATGTCCAGGGGTTCTCGTGGGAGCACCGCTGGTCATAATGCCCCTGGCAGACGTGCCCCCACAGGTCTTACAACCTCAAGTATGTTCCGGGCTGTAATGCAGGCACAGGCACGTATGGAACGGTACACCAGACAGGGACTAAGGGTGCAGAGGGCCCATTACACCGCTATCAATGACAGTATCCGTGACCTTGCCGGTGCCATCCGTAATTACACCGAGGTCATTGATAGACATTGGGGGGAGACATTAGATGCCCTCCACAATGTGTTTTCCATGAGCCAGGACCATGCGGGATGGTTGAGACATCGATGCGGATGTATGCCAGCAACATCAATGGCTGGCAGTCATCGCGGATGACCCACAGATCACAGCCGCTCCCATAGTGGCAGTACCAGCCCCAGCAATGCTGGGGCTGGCCTGTCGATTGACCGTCCTAGTAGACCACGTGCACGTGGCTCTGGCCAGTCCCAGCAGGGACATGGGTCCAGTCGACATACCTCTGCCTCTGATGATAGTACCCAGTCAGGCTTGGTACCCGATACTGTCCGTAGCACCCCTGCCAGGCACAGGTACCGTGTCCATGCCCAGAGACAATGATCTGTACAGCCTGGCAGGTACAGTCTGTGGCTGTCCCACAACCTCCTGTATATGGCAGCCACATGGTGGAGCTGTGTGCATGCAGACACACACACATAAACCAAACACCTAGGGCTCACACATACACACACACATTACATCAACATTGGCCCATGCTGTACTGTTGTCCCTCACACACACACACACACACACACACACACACACACACACACACACACACACACACACACACACACACATGTCGATTGGATGGGTCAATGTCGGGCTCTGGCAAACCAACAACACACCCTGTGCATATGATGAAACCTGTGCCACCTCCTGTCATCTGTAACATTGATGCAGGAACAGGCTAACATGGTGCTGATGCACAGGGTGACATTATAGCAGTGTAGCAATGTTAGCATGTTGTCAACAGGAAAGTGTAATGATATCCTTGTAGGTATATCTGAGCAGGCATGATGCATCAAAGCTATGATTGTCAATGTAGTATTGTTTACACCAGTGTTAAGTCTGAGTATGTATTGTCCGCCCATGTGCCACTTGGCTGAAGTGTATAGTGTTGCCAGCATGTGTTAGTGAGTGGACAGTATGTGTGTGATGTGTGCAGTACAGATTAGCAGGTGTACATCTGTGAACATGGTGGGGTGCACTGTCTGCATGTACGTGCATAGTGGACACATGGGACGTGTGACATACCCTGTATTACACAGTGTTAACATCTCATAGTATCTCTCGGTGGCCAGTATGCATTCTACTACAGATATGTTCTAACATGGGTACACATGTGTGTATGACATGGTTTGACACTATGCTGTGGGTGATACTGTTACTATCTGTCAATGTTTTGCATTCTGGTAGTATACACAACCTCAACAGCCTGACTATAACCAATCATTAGATGATGTCCTGACAACTGACACACAGATGTAGGGAACTCAGTAACAGTTGGATCCTTTCGGTACTATACTATAACAGTAACCAGTGGTATTGACCGCCACCCGTTCCTGGGACCACACCTGTTTGGCATATAGCCCTCTTAGGTACATGCAAACACACTAGGGATATGTCCATCCACATCTGGAAATGCATGCATTGGCCTACAATGCATTCTCTGGATGGGACACATATCCTACACAAGGGTATCATACAGACAGATACCTGTTGTCCAACACATGCTGTATAGCTCTAAGCCAACTATAGCATAGTCATCCACATTTACTATACATACTATCCCGACAGTACCACATAGGTGGTAGCCCCCAACATGTATGTCGGGTACCAATGTGTACATACAGCCAAGTGTTATGTCATCTGTCCTTTGGTATCCACATATCCAAAGGTATTGTGGAGTCCCTCGGTGTATCACATAAGAAATTAGGGGCCTGTATGCATATCCACAAGGCTGTTGTACACCTATAATGACTGTCCATTATTGCCAGACTTTGTTGTGTATGAACATGTCTGACATATACCCCAGGCATGTACCCTCACTCACACTAGTCTATAGTAACTGTCATGGGTGTGTGTGACACAGATGACCTTGGCCACAGATCACTACAGTGGCCGGCCTTGTCACATACATACATATGTGACCTACGATCTGAGAAGCAGCGGCACAATCTGTCAAAGGTAACAAATGTATTCATGTAGTATGCAGGCTTCACACCTATGTACTAATTGAGGTCACATGTACATATATTTATTTGCCACACAGATACCTGATGTGTGCAATGCACATACTGTTTTAATCCTGATATGTCATACCATAGTAAAAGCAAAACCCACACTGCATTGACCAACAGTGTCACACACACACTCAGCAATTGCAGGATTCAAACCCTACCTAACTATGTTATGACACTAGAGACATACGCATTAACACGATGCGCTATATGCTTTACTGGGGTTTTCATTTCCACTGCTATATTTGTAGGATGCTGACATCATCAGACTTGCCAAAGAGGAATACACCTCTTTTAAGGTGTTTCCCTAGTCTCCAAAAAGGGCATTCCTCTCAAAGGAAGTCACACAGACGCATACACACACACCCCATCCACACACACACTCAGCAATTGCAGGATTCAAACCCCTACCTAACTATGTTATGATACTAGAGAGATATGCATTAACATGATGTGCTATATGCTTTACTGGGAGTTTTCATTTCCACTGCTGTATTTGTGGGATGCTGACATCATCAGACTTTCCAAAGAGGAATGTACCTCTTTTAATGTGTTTTCCCAGTCTCCAAAAAGGCCACTCCTCTCAAAGGAAATCACACACACACTGAGCATACCTAACTATGTTATGATACTAGAGAGATACGCATTAACACAACGCGCTATATGCTTTACTGGGAGTTTTCATTTCCACTGCTGTATTTGTGGGATGCTGACATCATCAGACTTTCCAAAGAGGAATGTACCTCTTTTAATGTGTTTTCCCAGTCTCCAAAAAGGCCACTCCTCTCAAAGGAAATCACACACATACACACACACACACAGTCAGCAATTGCAGGATTCAAACCCCTACCTAACTATGTTATGATACTAGAGAGATACACATTAACATGACACGCTATATGCTTTACTGGGTGGTTTCTTTTCTCCTGCTATATTTGTAGGATGCTGACATCATCAGACTGGACATGGTAATGTGTGTACACTTTGTTTTATGCAATCCCAGGAATGAACCATGTGGGTCAGCAGGTGTTAACAGCTTGAACAGGACCCCACAATTCTTAGCTTGTGTGATCTATCTGTGGACAAATTGCCATTCCTTCATATGACAATACATATTTATGCACAGATTGTTGATTTTGTGGATATGACATGTGTCTGGGATGTTGATAAAGGGCTATTCAAAGTCTATGTGGGACGTGTGTAGCTCCGTTCAGTGATGTATGTCCTGGGTGGCTGCCTTGCAAACAGTCTAGCAGGTTTGGGAACCATGATCTGCCCATGAACATACCACAGTTGGTAGGGTTGTGTGTTTGTCAGCTTCCAATAGCTCTGTTTATGACTTCAATCATGATGGACTCCATGGCCTTGCAGATCAGACTTCATAGGCTTATTGGACTATACTTCCCATGGTCTGTTGTGCACCAACACTTGTGGGGAGTGCCATATGTTGCTGTAACACATTCAACAGTTTCAGATCCTGTAGAGAGGGTGAGGCTCAACAGACTGTTCAGGTGCAGGGTCTGTTTGTTCTGTAGTTCACTCATGACACATATAGGGAAACAATGTAATCCAATTGATGCCATGCTTTCGGCTTTGGGGGGAGCTGTTTACCCATTCTACATGTGATATCTCCTGGTATGATGATAGGGCCTTTTGTCAGTGGGAGGTGGGTATGTATATATGGGCCTGTCTGACAGGATGTCGGCATTGTCAGTCAGGTACAGTTGGCCCTGACTCAGGACATATATGAGTGTACATTGCTATTTATGACATAGCTGAAGGAGGTGTCATGGTTCAGTCTGGACTCCTTCGCAGATAATCTTTCCAAAACACCGACAAACCTGAGCACTAAACCCCTGTTATACTCTTTTACACACTTAACACCCTACTGATCCTTTGTGATCAGTCAACAGAGTATGTCATCATAATATCCTGGCATGTCCAAAGGTCGGTTTCATGTGTACTCTCCAGTCCAGCTGGTGAATATTGGAATTTTGACGCAATGTTACAACTGCCTTATGTACACAGACAACCCTCTCCTCCTCCCAACAAACTCAGATATATGTGAGAGATGCAACTATATAGACATACAGGAGGCTGAGCTCTCTCGACCCATGACTGGCACAGTCTATCAGGTGGTGAAGGTAACCACACACACCACAAATCCAGTCTCACATAGACCTATAGCGACAGCAATCAAACTACATTACCACACAAAAACATACTCGGAGGCTCTAAATAAACTCTGCCTAAGCAGCAGAGACCTCCAAAGCAGACACACAAACAACTGCTACCCCACAACAATACCCACATATCACATAGTTCACAAAGTCAGTGTGCCACACAGTCACTGCCCTTAGGGCTAAACAACACACCTAATACACTTGTAATAGGTGACACTTATTGTCAGACACACTGACGTCCCACTCACCAGGCTGAACAAGGAGATGGTCACTTTGAGCTGTCTGTCGGGTGCCAGGATCCGCCACATAACACATGCACTCAGGTCACTCCAAAGCAAGTACAGAAATGGCTCCATCATTGTCCATGCTGGTGTGAATAACCTCAGATGTTCCTCCCTGGACTACATGACAAGAGACATAGAGGAGCTCTCTGATCATGTAGCCCAGGCCAGTATGACCCTGACCTTGTGTAGCATCTTACCCTCACCAAGAATGATGTCACAGTATACAGACAAACTGATCACTTTTAACAGTTGGCTAACATATTGGTGTCATTCAAAGGGGATCCAGTGTCTGTCAGCCTGGGATGACATGCTCGACATGCCACGTAGCTTCGCTATGGACAGCTTGCACCTGTCACCCCTGGACTTTCGAATACTGGCTAAGGCTCTTGCCACCCCCATAGTGCCTTTTTTAAGCGAGGCTCAAAAGACAAACCCACCTCCATAGATGTTACAAGGTAAAAGAAACTAAGGGTAATGCTGCTCAACACCAGATGTCTTACCCTCAAAATGCATGCACTCAGGACTCTCCTCAGTATGGAGAATGTCGATATCTGTGCAGTAACAGACACCTGGTTCAGGCTCCTGAAAGCACACCAGCACTACCAGGTTATACTTCATACCATGCTTTTTGGCCACAAGACTCGGACCGGCCAACAAAAATAGGGGGAGTATCCATATACATCACAGATACACACACCTCCAGGTTAGTAGCACTGCACGAAGCATCAGAGACCATACATGTGCAACTAACAGTGGGCAAAACTGCCTTTCAGTTTGTAGCCTGCTACAGACCACCCTCCCAAACTCAGGAACCCCACTCAGCTTTCCTGGGAACACTGGAGAATATGAAGGTCTCCCCAAACACCATTATATTGGGTGACTTCAAATACCCAAACATTGACTGGGAATACTACTCAAGCCCCAACACCCTCACCCAACAGTTGCTAGTATTTCTAAACTCAAATGCTATGGCACAACTGGTCACCACACCCACAAGAGGGGAAAACATATTGGACCTGATCATCACCAACATGGGGACTCTATGTTCCACACCAGAGGTATACCCCTCATTGGTAAGGTCAGACCATACATTTATCTCACTGGACATCCATATCCCATCCCCACCCCCATCCTAGGTAATCTCGGTGAAGAACTTCTCAAAAGCAAATGTCACACTTCTCCAAACCAAGGTGGTATCCTTCAAAGACCCTGGGACAGTGGTAAATATGGCTCAGACCGCTGAATCCTTTACAAACGCATTCTATGGACACCTACTGGAATGCATGGATCGTGCTATCCCAAATAACAACAAGACTCACTCCTCCAAAGGCAGGGGACCTGTCTGGTGGACCCTGGCCATTAATAAGCTATACAACGAAAGGAGGAGGCTACTACATGATAGAGCACAATCCCAAAAAGGGAAGGCATCTCTGATCAGTACTAGCAAAAAGCTACGATCACTCATGAATTCATCTAAGGCCCGCTTCTAACGGAAAATTGCACCAGACACTAAGGACAATCACAAGGCCTTCTTTAGTTATGTCAGGAACCTGGGTGGAAACTCACAGATATGCTGTGAGTTACTGCATACTGACTAAACATACCCTGAACCCACAGACATTGCCAACATCCTGGCAAACAGGTTCAGTGCAAATGTCTCCCCCCATCCCCCCTAAAGAGCAACTGTCCATCCCAACAGAGTGTAGCCTCCCTGACATCACAAATGAACAGGTGAGTGCTGCCCTCTCCAAAGCAGACAACACAGCATCAATGGGACCAGACGGTGTCCCGGCCTGCATCTTACACGAGCTTCATGACGAACGTAACCCTCACATTAAGTCACTGTTCAATATCAGAGTTACTACAGGATATGTACCCAAGGAATGGCATACAGCAACAGTGGTCCCACTCCACAGAGGTGGTGCCACAATGGACCCTGGACAATATCACCCTATAAGCCTAACTAGCCTGTTCTGCAAAGCTATGGAGCATATTGTCATGGAACTCATACACATAGACATCGGGAACCTACAGACACTGGATCCTACACATTTCGGCTTTGTTGTGGGCAGATCTTGCCTCTTGAACCTGTTCAACTTCTTTAAACAGTTACCAGGTCCATAGACATAGGGAAGGTTGTCCACACAGCCTACCTGGACCTCGCAAAACCCTTCAACACAATACCCCACTCGGCCATTATACATAGGCTCACCAGCTTCGATATCGACACATATGTCACAAGATGGATTGCTAACTGGATCAGGGATAGCACCCACATGGTCAGTATTGCAGGTGCCATGTCTGACTATACACCAGTTACACATGGCATCCCACAAGGCTCAGTCCTGGGACCTCTCTTGTTCAGTATATATTTCTCTGATGTACAGGCTAACACAGGAGGAATATGGCTGACCATGTTCGCAGATGACTGCAAACTGGGTGCCATAATCAACTCTCCAGCTGGCACAAGCATCCTCAAACAGGGTCTCACAGAGATGGATGACTGGTGCCAGAGCCATGGCCTACAGCTAAATGCCATTAGATGCATAGTCATCCCCTTTGGGAATAACAACGTGCCCACACATTACCACATAGGTGGTAATCCATTACGTATGGTAGGAGTTGTTAGGGATTTGGGGACATGAGTTGTTAGTACTCTCGCCTTTGACAATCACATTGCCAAAGTGGTTAGACAGACCTTCTATATAGCCCACCTTATCCCATAAGGTTTCACATCTAGATCAAGTGAGGTCATTGTGCCCCTATACTCATCAAGACCATGCTTGGATACAATGCCCCATTTGGGATGTACCTTACCCGACACCTGCAGCAACTGTAATGGCCACAAAAGTACCTCAACAAGTAGATCTAGGGACTCACACAGATGCCCTGCGCAGTTTGGCTAAAGTAACTCCAGCTCTACTCAGTCGCTTACCGCCTACTCGGATGCGATCTGTGCCTGTTGTTTAAAGCCATGTCCAACCCAGAATTAATGGACATGCTCCACCTCAGGATATCCGAATCCCTTAGAGCTACACTCTCCAGGGTCGTAAACCTCAGCACAGATGTTAATAGGACATGCTGGTGGGACAGATTCTTATCCCAGAGGCTCCACTCACTCTGGAATGAAATCCCAGTCCCATATAGGCAGAGCCCCCCACTGACCACCTACAGGAGACATCTTGACAAGTGGATGGGTGATCGTATGTTTACCCCTGGGATATCTTCTGGGTCCCTGCTAGACAGAGGCACAATAGACTAAACGTAAATGGGCTATCTTGTGTGACCTACTATTCACAGGCACAGTGTACTAATCTAACAGGGTTGCAAAAGCCAAACACACTCTGGCTAGGCTTATACATGCCCTAGGGCAGATAGCCTAGTATCAACCTCTGAACCTATGATAATGTTCGGGATGCACATTGTTTATTGATGATACTGATTGCAGGTTTTTTATCTTCTTTGCTTTCCCACTTTCTATGAACAACCTAAGTATCTGCAGAACATATTTGATTATGACAGGGTTCCACTATATTATATATGTGTCTGTTGTCATATAACTGTGTGCACAGGGTGGATTGCTGAATAGTGAGAGGTTCCTGGGTTAACACATGCAACTGCCGGATATGTGTGGCCCACTGCTGTACTCAGACATGGCCTAAGTGTGTGAGCATGCCCAGTTCAGCCTTTCAGTGTTTTGTTGCCTGACATTTGTCTCATTTATTCAAGTGTGTGAGCATGCCCAGTGTGACCTTTCAGTATGTTGCTGTCTGAGGTCCACTACATTTGTTGATGTGTGTGAACATGACCAATATTAACATTTATACTATATGTGTGTTGAAAATCAGGTTCTATTCTTACTGCAGGGCTCACCTTTGTGTCATAACTCGACAGGGATTATGCTGTGCCTGCAGGGTTTCCATGAGATACTTTGCATAGACTTATCAACATTTCTTCATACAGGCTGACCACTGAAATACTGTCATGGTTTAGTGGTTCAGTACTATGACTATAGTGCACAGTATCCTGGGTTCGAGGCCTGTCACTGCTTTATATTTTCATACTGAGCAGACCAGACTGCTTAAGGGCCAGTAGAGCAAATATGAGCATGTTGGCTTTTGTTCAGCTATGCCCAACTTAGACCAAGCTTGTCCAACATTGCTCAACGTTAACCAACATTGCTGAACATTGCCCAATATTGCTCAACATTGACCACAGTTGTGCTAGTTAGTGTGTGCAATTTTGTTTACATATACTGAATGGTGGTAAAAGCTGTTTAGCACTGCTTTATATTGCTTAACACATGGCAATCATGCCTCAGGTGGTGCTGCAGGGCTGCCTATGTCGGATGCACATACTACACTCCCTATACATGTTTGAAAACAGGTAGTGTCAAGTTAGGCATCCCTTTTACTATATGTGCATGTCAGAGAGAGGTATCATTTCCAGGGTTCCTACTGAGCCAGTGTATGTGCTATGTGTTGCCTCTTTGCCAAGGCCAAAGCATACTGGGCACACCTCCTTCTGCCTACTGGGGCAGGCTCAGGTTGTTCCTCCTCCGAGTCACGCTCTGCCTGTGATGGCCTTGGCAATGGTGGGGGGCTGTTTGGCCCAGGCCTATGCTGGTCCTGCTGCAGCTGTTTTCACAGGATCATATTATGTAGCATAGCACATACCATGACAATTTGGGTACATGTAGTTGGTGAGTACTGCAAGGCTCCACCAGATGTGTCCAGGCACCGGAACCATGACTTGAGCAGCCCAAACACATGCTCGATTACATTTTGTGTTTGTGCGTGTGCCTCATTATGGCATTCCTGTTCAGGTGTGTGTGCATTTCTGATGGGTGTCATCAGCCACGGCTCCAGTGCATAGCCAGCATCCCCCACTAGGTGACCATGAGGGATGTCCCCATTGGCAAATGTCTGGTACAGCTGTGTCAGATGCCAGATATGGGAATCATGGTAGCTTCCAGGGCAGCCAGCACACACATTCAGTATTATGCCCTGGGCATCACACACAACCTGGCAGTTGATGGAGGGGAAGCCCTTGCGGTTAAAGTAGACCCTACCCCACTCACCGGCTGGTGCTTTGATGCATATGTGCGTGCAGTCTATTGCACCCACTACCTCAGGGTATTCCGCTATTTGCTGGAAGAGATGCATATTGCTGGCCAATACCTCACAGGAATTGGGGAAATATACATGATCACCGACATGTGCTGACATGGCATCCAGGAACTGGTGCAGTACCCTGGATGCTGATGCCTGTGATATCCCCATCATATCACCAGTTGGTCTCTGGAAGGTACCTGTTGCTAATATTCTTAGGCCAACACATACCTTGGTTTCCACTGGGATGGGTTCCCCTCTGTTGGTTCTGTGTGTGAGGCATGGCCTGCACAGCTCAACAATTTGCTGCATGAGGTCTCTGTCCACTCTATAGTGCTCCACTATCTCCAGCTCATGTAGCCCCTGATAGGTTACCCTGGGCCTGTACACTCTTCTCCGTCTCCTCACTGTGGGTTGTCCAGCAGCATTCACATTGTCACCACCCTCAGCATGTTGCATATGTCACCTTATAACAGCAATGGCAGCCCCTAACATTTCTTTGTCTCAGTAAAGCTTTTTCAGTTTTCACTTCTATTAGCTTACTGCAGTGTTGCAGTGTCTCTGAGAGAAACATAGTGGAATGTTGTTTGCAGAGTTTTAAGTGCTGGGCTGGGCTGGGCTAGTGTACTGCCTGTGTAATTGCCTGATTCTGATTGTTTTCACCTGCTAGCTCTGCTAGTACTCCCTGGTTAACTTCCTACTATTTGTTGTGCTTCCTTTTCCCTTTCTGTTTCCTCAGGGGGGCAGCGCCACGCACACAAGTGCAAACACGCTCACACCAGCTCACACGCACGCACACATGCTTACACGGACTAAAACTTGCTTATTCTTGCTAAAACACGCATACACTGGTGCAAACATGCTTACACAACTTTAAACAACCTTAGACATGCTTACTCTGGCTTAAACGCGTGCACACAGGCATACACACGTGCACACAGTCTTACTCGGATATACAGGCATGCACCCACACGCAAACATGTTGCAAGCACTTCTACAAGAAACTTTAGTGTTATCCACGGCATACACCTTCAATTTCTTGCCTTTAGCTAGGGTACCTGTTGACACACCTCTTCCAGTGATGAGTAACTGACAGCAAACACATGCCACTCTGCTCCAATGAGCTTCACTTCTTTCATACATACCCCCTCGTGATGTCACCTATCTTCTACTCTGATACTCCCCTTATCCTACTCCTACACTCCACTGACTGTGCTCATTTGCTATGTAAACTTGGGATTCACTATCCTTACCCTCATTTGCATAGGATTGCCTACTAATGCTTGGTTACATCTCTTAGACTGAGCTTCCCCCCTTAGCAACCTCTACTCGGAAGCCATGTTGTCTTTGGCCTGCCATTCCCTTGCATTGTAAATTAGGAATTACAATATAATCCACATTTGTGGATTTTAATTATTGGTTTTGTGGTCTTTAGAGCACAGCTCGTTTGCACGGTGCTGAGCTACGCTTAAACATCGGCGATCGGAATAAAAAAATATTTTTATTTTTATTTTGCATTGGTGAACATTGCCAATGGCTATATATTTGGCCATTGGCATGCTTCCTCAACTGGAAGCAACCTTTATTTGGTGCTGTCACGGCTCCGTTTTGCTATTTGCAGAACGGTACTCAGTTGTCAACTGAGTACATTTTTGCAAATAACACTACTCTTACTCGGACAGGTTCGGGTTTCCTGGATCACAAATTTACCTCATTTGCATAGCTTTCACCTGCAATTGAGGTAATTTGCATATCCAAGCCCTGTCCGTGTAAGACTCGTTTTAGGAGCTCTCTTGCACGCCCCTGCCGGCTGTTCCTGGATCGCTCGGCAGACATGTTGGCTGCATGGAGTCTTACTCTACTCTTAGACTCCATGCAAGCCTTCGTGAATCCGGCCCTATAATTCTAATAATTCAACCAAACATGATCTTAATACAGAATTAGCTTTAATTAATATAGAAACAATTCTAGAGAGACTTAAAACAAGTTTAGAAAAACAAATATCTTCAAAAGAAGTTAAAGATAAAATTAAAAGTTTAAACCTAACAAGGCTTCTGGACCTGCTGGCATAATTATAGAACTCTACAAATCATTCCCCACAGATATTACAATATTACTTCACCTGAATAGAAGTACAAACTCAAAATATTATACCGCCTTCCTGGAGATATTCATTAGTCACTTCCATTCTTAAAACTAATAAAGATCCACAGTTTTGTAGCTCTTATGGACTGAATTCTCTTACAAAATGATTATAAGATATTTATGTCCATTTTTGTTGACAGAGTCAAAATTCCACTATATGAGTTGATAAACAATAACCAAACAGGTTTTATTTATGAAATGCATACTCATGACAATGTTAAAAGACTACTCACTCTTGCTGAATTCCCAAACAGAGAAAACCAAGAAGCTTTGTTGATAAGTCTGGATATAGAAAAGGCCTTTGATTCTGTCAACTGGGATTACCTTTTTGAACCATTGAATTTATTAGTGTTTCCATCATCTTTCATCACTTTGTTAAAAAATGCTTGCAAGAATAATGTAGCTTATGTCAAACTAGGCCCTTTCACTTCTAATCATATACCTATGACCAAAGGAACAAAACAAGGTTGCCCATTATCTCCTATTGTATTTGCAATAGCTATTGAAGTCTTTGCCTCTCTGATAACAAATAATATAAAAATTACAGGTATTAGTATATATAATAACTATAATTCTAAAACAGCACTTTTTGCCAATGATATTTTACTCACTCTCCCTAATTCAGTTTTAGTTTTAAATTATTTAGATTCTATATTAAATAATTTTCAGGAAATTTCTGGTTTATACATTAACAAGCAGAAATCCAAGTACATTATCCTTAATAGTAAACTAAAGAATTTATCTAATAATCAAAATATAATTGGAAAACAAACAGCCTTGCTAGACTACCTTGGTATAACATTGTGTAATACTTTATATACAACATTATAAACTCATTATAAAAGCATTGTATTTTTAATAAATAATCAATAAATAAATGGAATAAGTCATTCATACCTTTTAAAGGCAGGTGACAGTTAAAAATTATTTTTTTACCAAAAATATTATATGTAGGGTTAGCTCTTAATTCTTTTCTTGGAAATTAGCATATTAAAAATAAATAAATTATTAATATACTTTTTATGATATCCTAAAATAAATATGATTGTTTATCAATATCATATTAGGCTTTGGGAAAAAGGTGGCATAAATTTTCCAGACACTGACACTTATATTTGAGCATCTCTACTAAAGTATATCATGAATCTAGTTGATTCAAACTACATTTCAGATTGGAAATCCTTATATCTCACTGTAGCATTGAAAGAAACATCTTTATTATCAAAATTCTGTCTGGGTAATTCTTCTAATAAAATGTGGCATTTTATTTATAATATAATATAACCAAACATACTAAAAGAAACTCTTTAAACCATGCTTTTAATAATTTCAGGAAACTTGTTATTTCTAATGTCGACATTAAGATATGGTTTGACTTGCTAATACCTTTTAGAATTAAAAAAGAAATACTCAGATAAATTGCAGTTTAACATGTTCAGGTCTTGGGAAGATAAGAAATGTACCTGTTGTCAACATTGTATTAAAGAACTAGACACTTTAAACACACAACAAATCTTTAAAGTTAATGATCTGTCAACAAAAGATTGGTTACCATTACAAAACATCCTGACTCATTCAAAAGAGCTCTGCAGAATCATTAAAAACTCATAATTTCAAACCCAACCTACTCTAGTATTCTATCTTTCTGAATTACTTTTTAATAACCTCAAAATTGATAACATAACATCAAACTATATAATATATTAATAAATTATAAGGAAACTTTAATTACTAAACACTTGAACCTCATTACCAAGAGTACCAATCTTAACTATTCTCAAAAAGACAAGGCAAAAATTTTATCCTCAGTTAAATACACATTCTGGGTTCAGTATTTGAGCATTTTTGCTTGGAAATTTCTTCACAGCACCTTTCTCACTCCAGATAAAATAGCCAAATTCAATAAAACTGGTAATATTATTTGTTGGAGGTGTTTAAAGCATTGTAATGCAGATTGGTTTCCCATTTTTATTAATATCCCAACTTAAAGTTATATTGGGAAAATATTCATGATTTTCTCAAAGGTTTATTCTCTGAAACATTCTCATTAACTAAATCAATATTTTTTCTTAATACAAATGAAGGTTTTACCATGAATATATCTAATTCCCCCTGTCACCCTTCCAAACATAAAAGAGTTCCTTTGATGTCCAAAGAAGCTAGAACAAAAAAACTCAGAAATCAACCAAAGATCTTCTCAAATAATTCATGGATGAAAGTTTCATCTCTCATAGAGACTTTCCAAATCAACCCTAACTCTTTCTAAAATCATTTATGTTTATTTATTGGTTATTTTAACAATTATTCAGACCTGTATGTATATATATATATATATATATATATATATATATATATATATATATATATATATATATATATATATATATATATTGTAAATAGTTACTTTGTGTTTGCTTAATATTTTTTTCTTGTTTGTTCAAATATGTACTTACTTTGTTATTCCAATTAAGAATTTAAATAAACAAAATTGAGTAAAAAAATATGTTAGGCAAATCACCTAACAGGCAGGTAATGATCCTGAATATATTGTCCTTTTGTGGTGTATTCACTACTTCATTCTAAAGATCATCACCCCTCTGTAGTTGTTGTGTGTGCTTTTTAAGTCATCTGTGCACTGCTGTCATTATTTAGCACACAAACAGTTACTGTTCAACTTGAGAAAGGATTTCACTCTCTGTTGCATATTTCTGATTTCCCTGAATGCTTTGTTTCCATCTCTGTCAGCTAGGCTCTGATGTAGACAAGAAATCTCAATGCTCTGGACATCAGTACACAATGTTTTATATGTGTAGCTCTATGAAAAGAAAGTGCCTTCCAGTCTAAAATAATGCGCGCACACACACACACACACACACACACACACACACACACACACACACACACACACACACACACACACACACACACACACACACACACTGATATTTAATTAGCTAACACCTTTGTTTAACTGTGTTTGGCATGCATTTTCAGCCTTCTCATGCCATACTTTTTTATTGAGTGGTACTTTTTGTGTTTCTGCCAAATAAGAGAGGTTAATGCTGTTAACTTGTTGGAAAAACATACTAAATTTATATGGGTATCAACACACGGTTTGCCATATCTGATTCTCTTATAACAAATCCGTCACACAAACATTGACTGGTACTTAGTTTATGTTGTAGTCGTTGAGATGTAGACTAGCAGGTCTCATCATGTAGAAATTATGATAGTTTTAACAGCCTAGTAGGAACCACAACATGTAGTGTCAGTGTCAGTGTCAGTGCACAACAGCTAACATACTTGTCTTTGATGCAGAGGGCTGTGGGTTCTATTTCTAGACAAGGTAGATGGACTGCTGAAATTGCTATGCAGCATAAGGGGTATGCTACACTCGTGAGTGTGTTGACCTCTGTATGAGACTTTAAACTAAGTCCATATCTGCCTGACTTGGTGGTAGTGCAGATGGCTGTAAAAAATCCCTTGCCGCCTATTAAACAAAGTAGGTGAAGTTCACCAATGCTCTAACCAATTTTTTCTTAATAGTATAAATACCACATCAAGTGTCCCCTAAAAAGAAGCTCCCCAGCTTAGTAGAACTAATCTTGTTAATTGGGGATAAACACAAATAAAAAAACTTACATTAGTCTGAAAATACCATATCAATTCCTGCCCTGAGGCACCTAATGTCATTCTGTTTGGTAAATATCTTTTAGAAAACAGCTTCACAGTGCATTCCTTAACTCTATTCATTGAAGAAGGAACCAGCCTCGTGCTTTGCTATTTCACTAACAGATCATTTAAGGAGACCAAAGATATCTCTGCAGACAGTACTGTTACTGAAATTGTCTACCACACTAAACTGCAAGGAATCGTCATTTACAATCAGCTTAAGTTTGATTTCCATATACAACATAACATTAACAAAACCCACCAGAAACTAGGTATCATCTGTAGGAAGAAACACTCCCAGAATACATCAGCCAAAACCACTCTTGTCAAAACCATCCTTCTCCCCTCTGTACTATATGGTGCCACAATTCTCAGTAACCTATGGTCCCCTATCAGAACCAGAATAGAAGGTCGCTACAACAAAGTGACCAAGTTTGCCACTAACTCAAACATCAAGACAAACCATTGTAGGCCATTACATATGCTACAATGGCTTGAACTCCCTAACCACCTTCTTTATGTCCAGCTGTCATCCTTACACAATATCATTTATAAACCTTTAGCATGCCAGGCCCACAGACAAATAGTCAAACCTTACACCCCCAACAGAACCTTAAGGTCTGAAGACTAAATCGTCTTGCTATCTCCAATCCTTCAAAAGTAAAAGGACAAAGCTTATATTCTTATTCATTTGCTATAATTTGGAATTCACTCCTCTTTTTCACAAAGACAATCACAAACCTGGAAGCTTTCAAATCCTCTCTAAAACAACATCTAAACAATACATGTCTGTGTTCATGCTCAGCTCCTGGCTAACTTGACCTCAACATCTCCTCCTCTGGCTGACCTTCTCCTGGCTAACTTTTTCCTCACTTTCTACCTACCTGACTAATCACTACTTCCAAATCCCATAATCAGTATAACAGACCTTTCAGCTTTTCTTCTTCCCTCATCTCCTCACTATGCTTTCTCTCTTCTATGATAATTTCATGGCTGCTCTTACATCATATCACTGTGCCAAACTATAAGGTTGAATTAAAGAATAACATCTATTAACCTATCCATCCATCTGCTCCAGTGCTAATCAGCACATCAAGCAACCAGCACTTTCCAGTAATTGTCATTTCCATAGCAGTTATATTTTTTACAGGGTTGGGTTGCTAGCCTGGCATCCAAACCTCCCCTATGTATACACCTGGGGTCAAGCACACCACACACACACACACACACACACACACACACACACACACACACACACACACACACACACACACACACACACACACACACACACACACACACACACATACACACACACACACACGCTCATTCTTAGCTCCAGTTTGGAGTGTCCAATCAGGTCTGTATCACTTAATCGAAGTGACTAACCATTGAATCAGTAATCATCAAACTTCATCCATTCAAAGCTAAATCTGTTGAATGTTCATTTATATGAATTTTTTTCCCAGGAAAAAAAAAAAAACTAGTGGGCCGACCTAGCAGCCTTCACAAAAATCACATTATTTAAAACCCACCCAGGTGTGGGGCTGCACCCCACTAACCTCCTGTAACTAAATATACCAACTCTGAGATCACACTACAGTGGGGAAAAGGGCAAATTCCTGATGATCACAACTATTTTTTTCCCTGTGGGAAAAAAAATGTGTAAATGAGCGTTTGACAGATTTAACTTTTGATGGATTAAGTTTGACAGTTAGTCATTTTGGTAACGTGATATAGACCCATCCAGTCCACCTATTGCATGTCTTTGGAATGTGGGAGAAAACTGGAGCACCCAGAAGAGACCCACAGGAATGCAGAGAGGACATGCAGACTCTGTAGAGAAGGCATCTCAGCCAAGAATCAAACCAGAGAACTTCTTACTGTAAAGTGATAATGCTAACCGGTGCACCACTGTGCCACCCTTGTATTAACTTATGAGTGAATGTAATATATTTATCTTCTGTGTTAATGAAGAAAATAATGTGACTACATGTTTTATACATGGATGTGTTTAATGTGTCACCCTGTATGTGAAGTAAAATGCTAGGATGTATGTTTCTTCAGGTTTACCTGAACAGATAAAAAAAAAACACATTGCCGAAGATGAAGTGAAAGAGACATCACTGAAAATTCACTTTCATGAATGACTGGAATGCCAAAACTTTTCACAGGGTAAGTAACCAGATGGCCATTTTCTCCACTGTAATGTGATCCCAGAGTTGGTATATTTAGTTGGGGGGGTGGGGGTGCAGCACCCTATATTGGGGATGTGGGGGAATAGCTCCCCACTTGGGTAAGTTTGAGGTAGTGCGGTGTGTTTCATTGTTAGATGGTGGCCAACAAGATGCTTACCCTGTGAAAAGTTTCATCATTCTGGTCATTCGTTAAAGTGAAGTTTTGGTATGTTGTCTCATTCATTTTGTCTTCGGTAATGTGGTCTTGCATTCTTTTGAAGTTCATCCATTTCTCTGTATGTACTATACTTTACTATTCCACTGTATAAAACTAAGATGTAGCAATATGTATGTACAATATGGTCTGCAAGTTGGAGTGTTACTCCCCGGGCCTTCACTGAAAACAGGTTCTTTCAACCCAGATGGACTTTCCTGGTAAACAAATGTCAAATAAACATACAAATAAACAAACAAACGAACAAACAAACAAATAAATCAATCTCAGAATGATAAGAATCATTACTTATTCTCTCCAGCAGGTCCTATTAATAACACAGGGGTTTAAGTAATGGGTAATTCTCATATTGCGTGTTTTGCGAATATGCAGGAGGTCCATCAGGGTTGGATCAGATAGACAGATAGACATTTCCTTCTTGTGTCAAGGATATAGATACGCTGATATATCTGGAAGGTTTTATTGCTCATGGCACATTTGTACATTGCCACCGCATGAAGAATAATACTATTATATGATCACAGACTGACTTGGCCTGTTCTACTTGTTTTATTAGACATAACTGTGAGTAACACAAATAGACAAGACTTCAAGACTTAAGTTTAAAATGTAGTTTTTACTTTTTGTCTACATGAATTTGCTTTTGCATTTGTTAGTCTCTTCCCAATTTTTATTAATCACTTCAGATGCACAGTCATTTCCTTTTGTTTCTTACTTATGTGCTACATAACCCCAGGCTTTTGTTGCCTCACTTGAGTACCATTCCCAGTGTGTTTTCATGTTTACTTCTGAAGTAACACACTGATCACCAAGGAGCATCTTTAACAGTGAGAACATTTATAGTGTAAAGCTGTGCTGTCTTCCCTGCACAAGGCCCTGTTTTTCTTTCACCTTGCTGCATACAATTCATAGAGCAATGCCACAGGAAATGTAGATGAGCGGAGAAGGTCCAAGACTGACTGTCTGTTTTGTGGGCCCATTTTTCATAAGAGCAAAGACAGTATCATACTCCAAACCCACGGTACCACAGGAAGCACTCCGGTCACTTCCACCATAGAGAAATAGAGAAGGTTGGAATGGATGTGAACAATATAACCACATGCTTTGTTACTGCTCAGCACACTGAAAATAACTTTCAAACAGTTTTGTGCTCACAATGTTCCATGTGTAACTCTATTTTTTTTTTTTTTGCATAATGAGTTTCACAGGGTTGGTTGTTCTCTGTCTCATGCTATTTAATTATTACTGACTAGCACTGATATAATATATAGTGTCAGTGAGGCAACAAGTAGCCAACTTGCTTGGGCTCCATTCCCTTAAGAAGGGTAATGTACTCCTTGGTGTACTGTCCTTTGGATGAGACATTGAAACCCCATCTGCTTGAGTTAGTGATAACTCGTGTAGATTTGAATGCACTTCTGCACCTAATGAAAAGAGTAGGGGTCCTTTATTTATATACAAAAGAGCTCTTATTTACAACATATTTACAAATATTTACAAATATACAGAGTTATAGATATATAAATATATTTACACATATTTATAATTTACATTACAATCATACAAAATTTTCATCTATATTAGACCCTCACTCCTTTTTCCATAACCACCATCTAATTTTACTTAATATTGTTGCTAAATACATCTACCATTAAAAATCATTTCATTTATTCTTTCATTCCATATACCCTATATAGCATAAATAACTTTGTATATATTATTTTAATATATTTTTTACTTCTATTCTTATAATATCCATATTAAATCATATCCATGCTTATTTTATCTACTTATTTTATATCTTTGAAAACAATTTTCTTTTTACTGTGTTTAATTTGAAACTCCATATAAATGAAAAAAAATCTGGAATACAGTAGTCCCCTGCTTATCCAGCCTCTCTTTAAACAGCCATCAAATTTCTGACATAACCCTAGCAAAAGACAACCAAGAAGAATAACACTTCTGCCTCTTCTGGGCTAAATAATGACAGACATTTGAATTTTAGACTTCATATTCATTAGAAAAATGCATACTAACACAAGTTCTGTTATTCTAGCTGATGTATAACCTATAAATATTATTGTGTATATTTTTTTCTGATTAACCATCCATTCATTTATGCAGCCTAAGGTCCAGTCCCAGTGAGACTGGATATGAGGGAGTCTGCTGTAATTCCTTTTCACATACTGTAGGCAGCATAAATATACTAGCTAAATATACTATTTTTTATCAGTACTGAATTTATCAAATACGCCTATTTTCTGAAAGATAATTTAACATGTTCTCCACAAAAGACAGCTTTATTTCTTGTATTGTTTTTTTCCATTGAATTCTACTTACATAATTTTCCTAAATTTTATACCTAACACAGAAATGTCATGCATTGTAAAATATATACCTCCATCTTTACTACATCACCTAAACCTTTACTCTTCTCTTTATTTAAAGCAATGCCTATCACCTCTAGACACTCATTTGTGTAAATTATTACTTCTTTTGTCCAAAGTTAGCTTTTTGCGATTATTATAATGTCATCTGCATATGTTAACAAAACTGGAATTCTTAACACTTCAGGTGTTATGTACCTTGCCTCCTTCATTTTGTAATTTATTTCACATACTATCACATTCATAACTAATGCAAAGAATATACAGCTCATTGGACATCACTGTCTTATATATGTACCTCCTGGTGTAACCAGCCATTTATAAGTATTTTTACTTTATTATTACGATGTGCTGACATACATAATTTCCTAACTTTCTCACTTATGTTATAGGTTTTCATTATTACCCATAAGATGCCATGTCCAATAGTATCAAATGCCTTATTAAAGTCTCCTATCATGATTTTCACATCTTCTTATTATCGTCCACAATTTCTCTATCATTAAAAATTCTTGACAACCATTCCCCTTTATACTCTATATACTATCTTTCATAATATTTTCTATTTCAGTTTCAAATCTCTTTTGTATTATTTTCATAAAGATTGTATAAGCATTATTATTCAATACTATTGGTCTTCTGTTTTTTATTGGTTTTCCATCTTCCTTCTTCCATATGACTTTAAGTATTACACTACATAATTCTTTATACATAAAACTTTAATTTAATAAGTAATTCAAAATCTTAATTTTTTTTCCAATCCATTAAATTTTTATGCATTTCATACCATATTCCATCTGGTCTTGTAACTGATTCCATAGTTACTTGTCCTAATACTTTATCTAGCTCATTTAAAGAAATCTCCTTTTCCAACTCTTTATTCTCATTTTTTTTTGTTAACTTTTTTACCTTCCATGTCTTTTTCATTAACTTATTTTTCTTTAAACATTTCTTGTACATATTGTACTACACTATTCATATTTTTACTGAGCTTTTTCTGTTTCTCCTTTTACATTTTTTATTTCTCTCATTACACTACTATCTTCCATTACTAATCTGATTAAGTAACTTGATACTTCTCTTTTTCCTTGTAAAGAATATCCTTTTTATATAACAATTCTTTTATTTTTTCTTGATTTCTTTCATATGATTCCCTTTCTTTGTCAAAATATTTTCTATGATTATGTTCTAAATCTTCCAATGCTTCAGTCTACATTTGTTTATATTTTTTCTTTCTCCAATTTTCTCACATCATATTACCACTGTAGAAAACATTTTTTATATTTTTCCATAAATATCATCCACCATTCAAACCAATTTTTATAAAATGTTTTCATAGTAATACGGTCTTTCCATAACTGTATTGCTATTGTTTTCCTTCTTCATTCCATGCTTTCTCATTTATTGTTTTTATTCCTTTGCCTATTTTTATATATTCCTTGTTTTCCTTTATCTCAACCCATATTGCAAGATGACCAGAAAATCATGTTTCAACTCCCTCCCCTTCTCCTATAAGTAAACCTTCTGAAACTGTAAAATAATTTATTTCAGTTCTATACATACCTCTTTGTAAGTCCATGAATTTTTGCCCCAAAGTTTTAACTTACCCCATCTTATAACTTCTAACATTTTTCTTACATCATTTCCTTTTACCCTTGCATATTAAACCACAGTTAAAGTCTTCTGCTATTATAATATTCATATTTATCACAAGTCTAAATTTGATGAAATAAGCATTTTCTGTCTTTACAGTTAGTATAAGCATACCATGTTATAATTCTAAATGCCTTTTCTTTCCATTTTAAATATACAGTGGTCACTCTTCCCATTTTTGCTAAAGTTGCATCTAATATCTTTACTGTATTTCTATAGAATATCGCGATTCCAGAACATCTGTCATTTCTCAAATTCCAGATTATCTTTCCTGCCATAGTTTCTCTGTTTATAATCTTTCTTCGTCTGTTAAAAATCTTGAGTCTTCTAATATAGCTACATCTATATCACATGTATTATCCCACTCCAAAATCCCTATTCTTTTTCCTTATATTCTTAATACTATTCACACTTACAGAAAGCATTCCAAAATTTAAATTTTTCTCTTTTCCTTAGATTCATTTTTTTCATAATTTCATAGCTAATTATTAGGCTAACTTTCTTAATAGGCCATTTTAAGGCTAGCCAATCCCTCCAAAGGTGAGAATCAAGCACTGTACTATGTGTCTTTGAGGTAACACCTTAAGCATTATACCAACTCCCAATCATTAGATTTATATAGGTGGCACAGTGGCACAGCAGATAGTGTTATTACCTCACAGCAAGAGATTTACCAGTTTGATTCTCAGCTGGGATGTCTTCTGTGTGCAGTCTGCATGTCCTTCCTATGTTCATATTCATTTCTGCTGGGTGGTCTGGTTTCCTCCCAAAGACATGCAGTAGGTGGATTGGATACTCTAAATTAGCCATTGGTTTGAGTGTACATGCAAGTGTAGGTTTTGGAAGAACCACCAAGGCAGTGCTAGCCACCTGGTGGTGTAAACCTTGGCTTTAGATGATTGTCACTATTGAAGTGACACCCAGACTCCATGTGCGAAAAATTGATTGTGGATGGTTAGGATTATTTGCTGTATATATTCTTTTTTTCATCCATTTCCTTTTTTCTTCTTTTGTACTTATCCCTTTAAATTAACTTTGCCTGTCTTTTACCCTTTTACCAACAGAATTATTTTTCTTTTTCTTATAGTACCTCCCAATTCATGTCTTCTTCATTACTTATTTCAGAACCTTATTCTATGTCCTTGTTATTATTTTTTTCTCATCTAATTTTCCTTCTGTTTCTACTACTTCAAACATTTCTTCTCTTAATTTCGTTTTCTTTGCTCTTATTTTCATTTTTGCATTTCATCCATAAATGACTAATTTTGTTGCATTAATAACATTTCAGTTCACACTTTTTGAATCATGTCGCATTCCTCACAAATATAAAATTTACTTCTATCACAGTTACTTTTCAAATGTCCTTCTTTTCCAACCCCTTCCCCCCCCAGATTTTAGGTTGTGCCATTCCCCTCTACATTTATCATGATTGGTATATGTAGAATTGTTTTTCTCCTCTATTTTTAACACAGTGTTACAATCCCATCCAACAGTCCATAAACCCCTTTATTCATAAACTTTTACAATGTCCAGTACTTCTTCAGATCAAGTTTTCAAATTCACTTTCAAAGTCTCTCTACTTCTGTTCAAAATTGTACATGAATTTCCATTTTTGTTTCCCTGCTAAATGCTTTTACCACATAAAGATTCATTGTGTTAATTTTCCTTTGGAAAAAAAACAGTCTCAAATATAATGCCACTAAATGTTTCTTTAATAATAAGAATAAATGGTCTTATGCCACATACTTTTACAGCCAAAGGAACTATTAAATTGTCCCACACTTCATACCTATCCATTGCTTTGTCTTCTTTACTTTGAATCCTTACCACATACTTCAATTTTCCATTTTCTTCTGCCTTCTTTTCTTCAACTCCCCTTTTGCCTTCTTTTACTTTCTCTGCATATGTTTTTTCCCCATTTTACCACTATGCTTCAAAGTTGTCTCTGCATCCTCCTTCTGTATTTTCTGTACAACATCCCCCCAAGAAGCATCTTCATTTTCTGGCTCACTCTGCATCACCATTTCTTTAAGTAAATCATCCCACAACTGTCATGACTGGAAAACTGTAATTATACAGCCATCATTTGTGACATATCTCCATTAAACAGGTTTCTTTGAAACATCTCCACAGAATCCTGCCCACAATCTCAGGTCTCAGTATTTGCTTTCTCCGCCATTTCTTTCAGAACTCCTTCATCTCCTTCTCTCTCCATCTACCTTCCTGTTTCTCCAGACCACCTCTGCATATAGAATGGAAACAGGAAGGTCTTCAGCAAAATGGGTCCCACTTACAACAATGATGACTTGAGGAAATTCCCTGATGCCATGGCCAAATTTCCCCAGTAGTATAAATACCACCTTGAGTATCCCCTGAAAAAAACTACTAGTCTAGGAGGACTAACCTGGCCAACAAAGAAAAAAATGTGCCTTGCCTTTATTTTCAATATCTTCATACATAATGTCTGAAAGTATATTTCTATAAGGGCTGGATGGTGACTTCAAAGCAAGATGGGTCTACTGGGAACAAATAAATGGATGGCTAACTGGGACTGGTTCAGTCTACACTATAGATATATATATATATATATATATATATATATATATATATATATATATATATATATATATATATATATATATATATATATATATATATATATATATATATATATATATATATATATATATACACACACACATTTCCACAGTGTAGTGTGATCATGGAGTTGGAATATTTAATTAGCAGGGGGTGTAGGGGAGCTTCCCCCCCTTGCAAAAACTTTAAAAATAGAATGTTTTTGTCTTTTATTTAATGTTCAAAGTTCTGACACTTCAATCATATTGTCTCAGCCATATGAATTTCGAAGTTTCAGAACTTCAATAATCTGACAAAGATCTCTCTCTCTCTCTCTCTCTCTCTCTCTCTCTCTCTCTATATATATATATATATATATATATACATATATGGGTTCACTACAAAATTTTGAAATCCCAAAATCTCGAGTTTCAGAATATTGAGTTCAGAATCTCGAGATCTTGGAATCTCGAAATTGTGAAACCCGCCAAAATACCACCCAACACACTAAAACATGTGTTTGCAGGTGGGCAAGCTCCCCTGCACCCCCCATGTGAGGAGCTGTGCCCTCCACACCCCCTACAACTTTAAGATTGCACTACAGTGAAGACAAGGGAAATCTCCCAGTCAATGCTGTATGCTGATCTCCATTCAGGATTTCTAAATTTTGAAACTTCGAACATATGATCTTCGATCATAAGAAATTCGAAGTTTTGAGCTTCGAAATTCTGAAGGGAACCCATAAAAAAAAATATATATACATACATATATATATATATATATATATATATATATATATATATATATATATATATATATATATATACATATCTATATATATATATATATATATATATATATATATATATATATATATATAGATAGATATATACACACACATATATTAATCTGTGTATATATATATATATATATATATATATATATATATATATATATTAATCTAGTTTGTATATAGATATATATATATTTATATATATATATATATATATATATATATATATATATATATATATATATATACACACACACACACACACACACACACACACACACACACACACACACACACACACATATATACATATAGAGAGAGAGAGCTAGAGAGAGAAAGAGAGGAGTGTGTGTGTGTGTGTGTGTGTGTGTGTGTTTATACAGGTAACTGTTTAAAAATCTGAGACTCATTAATGTGAGTTCCAAAATAGTGAGACCGAAAGATAGAAAGTGTAGTCTTACATATACTGAGATTGCTATACCTCAGAATATTCCCTCTTCTCCAAGCTATGGTGATATCTGATTTGGTATATATTAGTTCTGAAGTGCCTCCACATCTGAGGACATGTACACCATACCTCTCAACCATACTGAATTCCTCAGTATTTACCAGTTTTGAGGGCAAAATAATGGGGTGCGATAAATTCCTGTGTGGCCCCTTCAATTCTCATTTTTTCTGAAATTTTTATTTTTTGAGTTAAATTTTGATGCTGATGTCATCACATGCAGGGGCATACGGGATGACATCAGCATCATGAGGCAGAATACCAGCATATCGGAAACTTGGTTGAGGGCTCAGACTGTGTCTGTGTGTGTTTACCTTTTTAAAAGGTATGTTCGTATGTTCACATTGTGGATTTAGGCAGAACAGCACAGCAGGCAGCAGTGACCAGAAAGCCAGAAGCTGTTACACAGTTACACTAACTTAGTTTTAAGATTTAAGTTACTTACCTTAATCTGCCAGCCAAGCCCAAGAATTAAAAAAAGGAAGTACTTTCTGCACTGGTCTACCCAGCATCTGTACTGATCTTCTAGGAATCTCAGACGCAGGATCAGGAATTCTGGAGGATGAGAAAATTTGACTCCAGCAGGGTTGACCTTTGCCAGCTCCAGGTAAAAAAAATGCAGAGTCCTGATCTTTTTACCTGTTTTTACCTTTATTTTCAATATGGAACTTATTTTACTATACACCTGTTTAAAATAGCCGTGAATTAGCAAGAAGTTGCAAGTCCTAGAAAACATGATGACAAAGTAATCAGTTATGAATAGAGCTGGTTGATTATGATGGCAAACCATGAGTACAGTCTTAACAATTAAATATATTTAAAAGCATTTCATTAAATTTACATCTGGACAATAAAAACAGCTCTTGAATGCACTATTGTGTTAATGGCAGTTGGCAAACTGGTTAGTATTCATCACACACAGAATAAATATAGTAGCTTATGCAAAACATTAATTACTAGACTGAATAACAAATATTTAAGTATTATTTCTGAAAGCATATTTTAGGTATCTAGAAATACCTAAATACTGACTTGTGTTTGTGAACGTTCCATGGCCATATTTTCTGTAACTTAAGTTTCTTAAGAAATACTCGTCCTTTTTAAAGAAATGGTACTTACATTAATTACTAGACTGAATAACAAATATTTAAGTATTATTTCTGATAGCATATTTTAGGTATCTAGAAATACCTAAACACTGACTTGTGTTTGTGAACGTTCCACAGCCATATTTTCTTTAACTTAAGCTTCTTAAGAAATACTCATCCTTTTTAAAGAAAAGATACTTTGGGGAAAATAATGCATGGAAAGAGTGTATCATTGTATTTACCTTGCTTATACATTTCTTAGGTGACGGGACATTTCACAATTTTTGTGAACCAGGACAAAACTATTATACAGCCACTACAAAGTGCTGAGTAGTAAGTAAATTGAGATTAATTTCTGTATTTTATAAATTAACGCAAATGCACCTTCCTTAAAATGTGTCATACCTTTCAACCTTTGAACACAGGAAATCTGGACAATGCCAAGAATAATGGGGGTACGAAGGCCCAAAAATAGAGACAAATTTTAAATATTGTTCTTATAACCTTACAAAGTTGCTAGAATAAAATGTTTGCATTACCATGCATTTTTCTGAAGGACATGAAGTCTGAAGCAACTCATTCCCTCCAGTGCAGCTCTTTTGAGTGTGTACCAGTGGGTGTGGCTTAATATTTAAAAAAATGAAGTTGTCAGCTAACAAATACTCCTTGATAGGGTTCCAGTATCAGTACAATTGTGTTTGCCATCATGTACACTTCGAGATAAAATATTCTGATACCTTGTGTATAATATGATTTTGGAGTTTTTAATGCAAATATGAACAAGCAATATCAATGTTGTGCTTGAAGAAGGGCAGTGAGGAACTCTATTTGATATGTACGGGAAATCTATTCCAGACATGGGGCAGCCTCTGGGAGACAAACCTGTCTCTCCAGCAGGTTTAGTTGATATTGCATATTAGATTCAGGCCTTTTGAGTGGGTAATGTGTGAGGACTTAAATTTATGTATGTGGAGCATCTCTAGTAGGGCAGGGTCCGAGATTGCCTTGTAGGCAAGACACATATCACCCTGAGCAATCTGTATGATACCAAGTAGTAGGATAGTGATTTGAGCCTGTCCACATAGGACAGATGTTGGAGGCCATGGATTCTCTTTGTGAGGTATTTCTGTGGCTTTTCCAGTTGGTGCAAATGTTTGGAAAGGTACATATCAAATGAGGAGTTTTACTCAGTTATTTCTCTAATGAGGGAGGACTATAGATTGGTAATAAGCTCCTTTTTTTCTGGATGTAATCCCTTTACTTATGAGATGAACCAAGTAAAAGGCTTTTCTGACCAGTGACACTACATGATGGTCGAATGTGAGATTGTTGTCAACCTGAGTACCCATGTCTCTCATGACAGGTTGAGGGGTTTGCAGTTGATGTGGTAATCAGTGGGGCTGTGTTTTTTCGAATGGTATGATGATACATTTTTTTGCATTTAACTTGAGGCCATTACTTTAGAACCAGCTGCTGTGAGAAAATCTTGTAGTATGTTAACATCATTTGGGAGCCAATGATAGCACCCAACTTACAGTCATCTCCACAGGCCTTTTGTCTTTTCCTGGACCTTTGAGAAGTAGATGCCAAACAGTAGGGGTCCCAAAACAGATTCTTGAGGGAACTCCACTAGTAATAGGTCTGCTATTGGAAGTAGAGGCACCTATTTTGACCTTCTGGGACCTGTCAGTGAGCCAGTTGGCCACCCACCAGATGAGACAGGGATTTATGCTAAGTTGTATTAGCTTTTGGATAATGCCCGAGTAGGGGATTGTGTCAAAGTCCTTGGCCGAGTCAAGGTAAGCTGCATGTACTGACTTTCCTTCATCCATGGCCTTGGTGACAGTCTCAAAGAAGTCAACCAGGTTCAACAGCCAAGATCTGCCCTTGATTAATCCAAACTGGATGGGGTCAAGTGCTTGGAGATTGTCTATGCCCTTGTTTATGAGAGCCATAATAATGCACTCCATGGCTTTACAGATCAGACTTGTCAAGTTAATGGGGCAATAGTTTCCTGGGTCAGTAGTGGCACCATCTTTGTGCAAGGGGATGACAATGTCAGTTTGCCACTCTGTTGGAATGAAGCCTGCACTTAGGCTATGGCTGAATAGGGCACTCAATGGTGAAGCTAGTTTTTACTGGAGATGGTGCAGAATACAGACTGGGATACTGTCAGGTCCCATGGAAGCTGTGCTTTTTGCCTTGGATTGGGGCTTTAACATGATTTATGGAGATGTGACATGCAGGACAAGTACTGGGGATGTCAAAAGGGCCATTTGGGAGCAGGGTGGTGAAGTTTGCACTGCACCTATCTGCTAGCAGGTTGGCTAAGTTAACAGGATCAGTGTAAGTGATACCATTAAGTACTAATTCAGAAGAATCCTGTGCTTTGCCGTGGAGGTTGCTGACATATCTGAAGAAGGCTTTGTAGTTTTCCTTTGTTTCAGAATCTAGCTTTGATCCAATTTGCTTGTTGAGGCCAAGGAGGGAGTTTTTCTAATTGGGAATTTGTTCTTTACTATACTTGGACAACAGTTTCTTCTGTTTGTTATAAAGCCTGTTGGTAAAGGCTGTCCACCAGACAGGTTTGTGTTTCCTTGAGGGGCAGGTTTTAGTTCTGTTGGGTTTGGCTGAGCCCACGCAGTTGTAAAGGTGCATGTCTTGGTAACTGCATTGCCATACTGTTCAGCAAAGCTGTCTGCATCCTCTGAGGGTGGTGGTGGTGTGAGGCTAATGATACTCTCCCATAGGAGGTTGTAGTCAACTTTTGAGAAGTTTTTTAGCCTGATTATGGCTAGGGAGAGTTGGGTGGGACAGAAACTTTGAATGAGACAGACTGATGATCTGATCTCACCAGGGAAGAACATACTGTGGGAGTGGTGCAGCAATCGCCCATGTTGGTAAGAACCAAGTCCAAAATGTTATCTCCCCTTGTGGGGAATAAGACAAGCTGGTCTAGTGTGTTAGAACTGATTAAGTCAAGGAATCGTTGGGTGAGTACATTAGTGCAGGAATAGTTCACCCAGTCTATGGTGGGGTAGTTGAAGTCACCAAGGATCAGAGTGTTAGGGGATACCTTGATAGAGTCAAGTAGATCCAAATAGGAAGAGTGGGTATCCTGAGTCATGTAGGTGGGTTTATAGCTGGCTATAACTTGAATGGGTGTCTTCTCAATTATCAGTTGCATCTGGCATAGTTCCAGTGTGTCACACTGGCAAACCAGTCTGGAGGTGTGGCTGTCCTTAATGAAGATAGAGACTCCACCACCCTTAGTCTTCCTGAGCTCATTTTGGGGTTGGAATGTATGGAAAGAGGTATGGCCTGATAAGGCAGGGATGCTCTCTGCAGCCTTGAAACAGGTTTTCATGACTACACAGATGTAGGCATCTTTGACCGTGAGGAGAGCCTCCAGTTAGTGTATTTTCAAGTTAAGGCTCCACATTTAGTCCGTGTGCAGTGGCTGGTATAAATGTGCAAAAGTTATTGTAGCCCTGACCCCTGCACTGCTGGGATGCTGTCAGCATCTTTAAACCATGTCTTGGTAACTGCAAAAATGTCTGCATTCTCCAGGGTGAGGAGAGCTTGGAGGGAGTGGAGTTCCTCTTTAGACTACTAGCATTGAGCAGTGATGCCTTTAAATTTTCTGGGGTTGATTTTGCTATGTTAGAAGATTTGTTAGTTTGGCATTGCCTAAAAAAGTTACAATGGGTGAGTATGATGTTTTAGCTGATATTCAAAAACCTAGAGTAAACAGGTGCAGGCCATCCCTGGCAAAGCTGTGTGGCCTGTTGAACATATCTTCTCTTGATGACAAATATTGTACCCCTTTGTAGTGACATCAAAAGCTAAGCCAATTATTAAAGTTAATGACTTTCAGTTCATATTGTGGTATCATAGGTTAATAGGTTCATAGGTAGGTACTAGGCTATTGGCCCTAGGGCTGATATAAGCCTAGCCAAACAGAACCCAGGCTTTTGCCACCCAAGAAAATTATTTTCCTGCACCCCGGGCAAGCAGAGCCCCAGAAGTGATCACTGGGGTGAATTTCCTATCTCCCATCCAATCATCAAGATTTTTCTTGAAGAGTGCTAATGAGAAGCTTTGTTTGATACAGATAGGTAGTTTGTTCCAGAGTATGGGAAGTCTCTGGGACAGGAATCTATCCCTCCAGCATGTTCTGTTTATTGTAGTGACAAGGTTTAGGTCTCTAGAACATGTAGCTCGGAGGGATTGGGTTTTCTTTAAGTGGAGCATGTCCAAAAGCTCTGGGTTTGACATAGCTTTGTATGTTAGGTAGTATGCTTATCAGTGCTAGGTTCATACCAACCTGGTACACATAATCGTAGAGCTCCATCATGTTCTGTCTTCGTATAGTCCAGGGTCATTTGTACAAGTTCAAAGATTGATACAAGTTCAAATATTAATATAAATAAAACACTATTGTTCTTCTGTTTATTTTGTATTTAATATTTTGTCTGTTCGTCAGTTTGCGTTTAAATGTTGGTATCCTACAATCCCATTGGAGTGGGTGGGGTTGCATAATTGTTTATGACATTTTTTTGTTAATCAGTCTACAGATTTTTGGCAAGTTATATCTATTTTTCATCGGCCTTTGTCCAGATTTTTTAACACTGCAGGTTGAGAGGTATGAAGTACACCCTTTTACCACCATCAGCAAAAGTCATATTCTCAAAAATCATACCAATGAAAATCAAGTGTGGAAACTAGGTACATTTGAATATCCATGTAGGCCTACTGGTGGATAGTGTTAATTTGTAGTTGTAGCTCTGAAACTACTTAACACATTTTCAAGTAATTTGTTTGGACATCATATCTGGATAATTAGTTAAAAATAAGAAGTTATGTTCTTACCATAACGTTCCATGTTAGTTGTCTTCTTCTTACCTTCTTTCTTGCTGGATGGGTTCGGAGCCGATCCTCGGCTCCGACTCGGCCTATACTATAGCTCAAGAGCTACTTTTACCAGCTCGAGGCAGCCCTATAACCCACAATACCATGCACTAACTCCCCAGATCTCGTTTGGAAGCTAAGACATAGTATAAATATAATATCATAATATCATAATCCTCATTTGCAAGTATGGGCTCCCTGCTAGTAACATTAAGGATACTGGGAAACCGTAACATGTTATATCTCCAGAAATGGAAGGACTCAGAGACCTGAAGTCAATCCAGGCTAGGGGGCAGGAGGGAGGGGCCCAAGAAGAAGAAGACAACTAACATGGAACGTTGTGGTAAGAACATAACTTCTTAATGTTAAGTTGTCATTCTCGCCTTCATTCTTGCTGGATGGGACAGTGTCCCTAGCATCTTTGTCCTGGGTGGCTCAATGGAACAGACTCCTGAGTATAGTGGAACCAAAGTCAGCTCTATTTCTGGAGGCTATATCAAGTTTGTAATGTGCAATAAAGGTATGTTTGGAAGCCCATGTAGCTGCTGCACATATGGCATCTAGTGGTTACCTTGCTTGAAATGCCATTGATGTTGATAGTGCCCTGGTTGAATGAGCCTTAGGCCTAGATGGAAGTTGTCTGTGTCTCAATTCATAGACAAAGGTAATAATAGATGTCAACCATCTGGAAAGAGTAACCTTCGATACCGGAAGCCCTTTCTTTCCTGCATCATAAGATAGAAAGAGCTGGTCTGACTTTCTGAGTTGTTTTGTCCTGTCTAGATAATACCATAATTGGCGATGAACATCTAATGAATGTAATTTCTGTTCATCCCTGTTGGCATAGTCTGGGAAGAAGACAGGCAAGTCAATGGAGTGGTTTAGATTTGTTTCTGAGGACACTTTCGGTAGGAAGGAAGGGTTTGTTCTGAGAGTTACCCTGTCTTTGTGAAAGACCAAATAAGGGGGACGGACCGACAAAGCTTGAAGTTCTGATACCCTTCTGGCAGATGTTATGGCTACTAAAAACAGAGTTTTCCAAGAAAGAAGCTTGAGGGAGCAAGAAGCTGCAGGTTCAAAGGGAGGCAGAATCAATGAGGTTAGAACTAAATTCAAATCCCATTGTGGAGGTGGATCTTTAACTGGAGGTCTAAGCAAAACGATGCCCTTGAGGAAGGCTTTACAAAGTTTGTGGGACATAATATTTGCTTCTGAGAGCCCAACATGAAAATTAGCAATGGCCGCTAATTGTACCCTGATAGTGGCCGACGGTGACCCTGAATGAAAAAGCTCCGCCAGAAAATCTAGAATCTTATGAATGGGTGCATGGAAAGGATCTAGGGACTTAGTTTGTGCCCAATGCGAAAAACGCTTCCATTTACTCGCATACGTCTTCCTAGTATTGGACTTATGGGAAGCTAGAATGATATCACGAACAGGAGGAGAAATAAGGGGAAGCCTGGCTAAGGCTGGAAGTGGAGCAACAAGCTGTGAGGTTGAGGGAATGAAGAGACTGATGCAGCTTGCCCGTGAGATGGGTCAACAGATCCGGAAGGGGTTTCAGATGCCAAGGCTGTTCCAGTAGGTAACTGTGCTGAAACAGAAACCATACTTGTCGAGGCCAAAACAGGGCAATGAGGATCATTTTGGATCTCAATGCGGTTGCTTTCTGAATTAATTGCGGGATCAATGGCAAGGGAGGAAAGTCATATAGAAGACCCCGGGGCCAATCGTGAACAAGAGCATCTCTGGGGGGATGGCCTGGTAGAGGAAAGAGTGTGAAGAAGTCGAGGCACTTGCTGTTTTGAGGAGTTGCGAAAAGATTGCAGCAAGGCTGGCCCCACTTCTGAAATGTTCTGTCTGCTACCGCTTGATTTAGAGACCACTCGTGAGGCATGAGGATAGTTCTGCTCAATCTGTCCGCTATGACGTTGGACTTCCCGGGGATGTGCATTGCTATCAGAAACCATTGAGAGGAAATCGCCCATTGCCAAAGTCTGAGTGCTTCTCGACATAGGGGGTAGGACTTTGTTCCGCCCTGCTTGTTTATGTACCACACTACAGACATATTGTCCATTTGAATTGCTATAGTCCCTGTGGGAAGAGAGCTCTGAAGGGCTTGCAACGTCAAAAGCACCGCCCTCATCTCCAGGACATTTATGTGCAAGTGGCGTTCTGATTGTTGCCATGTGCCCTGGACCGTCCTGCCCTGATAATGCCCCCTCCCCCACCCTATCAGGTAGACATCCGTTGTCACCGTGGCAACTGGGGGGGGAGAACAAAGGGTCTGCCCTGAAAAAGCTGAGGGGAAACCATCCACCAGGAGAGATGATTCTTGCAAGAAGGAGTTATCAAAATATTATGAGTCATTGGTAGCTGTTGAAAGGACCACTGAGAAAACAGCATCCACTGAAGGAGCCTCATGTGGAAGCGGGCTAATGGGAGAAGAAGAATTGCCACTGCCATGAGGCCTAACACTTTCAATACTAGCTTGACTTGAACTCTGTTGGGCTGAAACAGGGACTGAACATTCCGCCTTATGTCTGTCACTCTCTGAGGTGGTAATGTTGCAGACATTTCTGTGGTGTTTAATACGGCGTCTATAAAGTTTATACATTGACAAGGCGACAAGGAGGACTTTGCAAAATTTATAGAAATATCTAGACTGTTGCAAAGTTGAATAGTGTAATCCCTGGCCATTATAAGATGCTGCTTGGTGGTAGCAGAAATGAGCCAGTCATCTAGATATGGAAACACCTGGAATCCTTTTTGTCTCAGGTGAGCCATGACCACTGCCAAGCATTTGGTGAACACCTGGGGGGCTGTGGTGAGACCAAAGGGGAATGTTCTGAATTGATAATGACTGGCTCCCAGCCGGAAGCGGAGAAACCTCCTGGAGTGCCTGTGTATCTTTATATGATAGTACGTGTCCTGGAGGTCTAAGGAGCACATCCAGTTGTCTCTGCCCAAAAAGGGTAGAATGGACTGCAGTGTTACCATCCGAAATTTTGTCTTTTGTACAGAGTTGTTCAATCTGCTGAGGTCCAAAATGGGTCTCCAGTCTCCAGTCTTTTTTGGTACCAAAAAGAATCTGGAGTAGATTCCGGATCCTAGCTGATCTGCTGGGACTGCCTGGATAACTCTTTTTGTTAACAGCTTTTTTATTTCTAGCTGAGCCTGACTCCTTTGTGCGGGTGGAATGTCTGGTAGGGGTCTTGGTGGTTGTACCGGAGGGGAAGTGAAGGGAATTTTGTAACCCTCGGATATGATCTTCTGTACCCATGTGTCTTGGGAGAGGGATTGCCAGGCTTCTGGGTACAGAGATAATCTTCCCCCGACTGCCTCCGAAGGCGGACAGTCAGGCAGCTTCTCAGGGATGCTGAAAGGGCTGGTCAGGGAAAGGTTCCCTGGAACCCTGGTTCTGTGGACCCCCTCTGCCCCTAGGGCGGCATCTTTTATTATTCCTCCCTCTGCCTCTAGGGGGAAATTCACCATGTACGGCAGGCGCGACTCCCTGTGGTTTGCAGAACCACATCTTTCCACCTCTCTGTCCCTTAGGATAAGGTCTAGAAGGTATGAAAAAATGGACTCCCATGGCAGAGAGAGTCTTACCATCTTGCTCGCATCTGGTGAGGGTATTCTTCACCTGAGGTCCAAACAATTCTGAACCATCAAAAGGGGTGTTGGTGAAGGACGCCTTGAAGGGATCAGCAAAGTTACAGAGTTGCATCCAAGCGTGACGTCTCAACGCAACACCTGTGCCAGCGGCCCTACTCGCTCCATCGGCTGCGTAAGGTATAAGCCGCATGGAGGAGTTAACAATGAAGTTCAGGGTGGCCAGCTGGGAGTTAATCTTGTCCTGATACCCCGCAGCAGAAGGATCTTGTACCGTTTCACCCAGCTCTTTGAGCAGGTCTCTCTGAAGGCGGGTGAAATGACATAAATAGTTCAGCGATCGCATAGTAAAGGTTGCTGAAGCAAATGTCTGCTTGCCGTACCTGTCCATGGTCCTGGACTCTTTGTTAGGAGGATGAACAGGTACAGAAGGATCAGCCAATTCCTTCTTAGTGGCTGCTGCTACCACCATAGCATCAACTGAAACGTCTTTAGTGAGAAAGGACTTGTCCTCTGGTGCAGAAATAAATTTAAAAGGCCTCCTAGGGGTAGGTTCTATTGAATCAGGAGCTGCCCATGCCTTTCTAGCCACTACCTCCATTAGTGGGTCAAAAGGGGGAGACACCCAGGAGGTGGAAGGGCGAGATCCAAAAGCGTCAAGGTAAACAAACTCGTCCTCGGAAGGTTTGAGAGTGGACCAATTTCCCCTCTGTTTTAAGATCTCTAGGGATGTCTGCAAAAGAGACATCCTCAGAGGGGGATCTGGGGGATCCCTCCGACTCATCCAAGTCGGTGTCTGATGTGACAGACTCGGGGGAGTTTATGTGCTTCCTCTTACACTTTCTTTTCCTAGGGGGTTCCCCTGAAACTTCAGGGGAGCCCTTGGAAGAGGAGGAGACACCCAAGGTGGGTACCCTATGCTTTGGATCTCTGCTGTCAGATATAGGAGGGTGGCCAGAGACCGTAACAGGCACTGTAGAGGGAGGAGCTGCAGAACTTAACCTTGGAGTGGACACTGGGTCCAGCACGCTCCTCATCACCTCGAAGGCTCCCCTATCAGATACCAAAGGTAGTCCCGGCTCCGAAGAGACCGGAACCGCCCCCGGCACCAATTGAGAAGGCTCCGAGAATGATGTCGGGGCCGAACTAACCAGAGCCGAAGCTCCGAGAGGGAGAGCGGGGTCGGACAAGGGTCCGATGCCACTCGCCCCCTCAGAGCCGACAATGGAGTCCCGGCACCTGGACCTCTCCACAGACGGAACCAATGAAGAGGTCGGAGCCAACAACACCGGAGCCGAAGGTGGGAGTATCGGCTCCAACGTGGGTAAGGTTACGGTTCCGACAAACTCCGGCTCCGAACTCGAGAGGTGAGTCGGAGGAGGAATCGATGGTGGTACCGAAGGAGCCACTGTCTGGTGAGATGGGCTCTGGAGCATTTGGGCTAGTGCCTGAGATTTTATGAGCCTACTGACCACCCTCTCGATGTCGTGATCGGAGAGCCTGGATGACCTAGATGAGTGAGTCCTATGACTCCGCTCCGATAGGAGAGGGGATCTCGGAGCCGATCGGACGGAGTCTATGGAGGGGGATCTAGAGTGCTTGCGTGCTGGGGTCGGCTCCGATGCTGGTTTCGGAGTGGATACCACTTTACCCACCTCAGATCCAGATGGAACCGATGCCGGAGCCATCTCGATAACACCAGCCCTCGACTCAGAAGCTGGAGCTGAGGGTTTGGCAGTTTTTGAAGACTTCCCCGAGCCAGACTTGGACGGGGAGTCATCAGGCTTTAACAAGCCCCTTAGGATGAGCTTATTATGCCTCTCCTGCAGGACTCTTGAACAAAACCCATGACAGACGGAACAAGAGTCCTGCAGGTGTAAAGGCTCCAAGCAATAGACACAAGAAGTGTGACCGTCTGTCAGAGACATTTTCTGACAGCATGAGTCACACTTCTTGAATCCCGAGACCTTAGTGTCTTTGGACATAGTACTAACCACAGTAAACACAGTCAGTCCACACACACACTCAACTTAAAATTAGGAAAGTTAAGGGAACTGACTAAAACCCACACACACAGACACTATAAGGGGTGGGGAAACTGAGGTAAAGCCCGTAGGCCCAAAGATAAAAATAAACTAGAGAAGGGAAAAAGGGCTACAAAAAGGGTGTACAGTTAGTAGGGACCTAAACAAGGGTAACTAACTGGAGAAACTACCTGAAATTTTAGTTAAATAGAATAAATCTCTTACTGACCTGAGCCGGTAAAAAAAGACAACCTCGCAGCGAAGCGGCAAACGAGATCTGGGGAGTTAGCACATGGTATTGTGGGTTATAGGGCTGCCTCGAGCTGGTAAAAATAGCTCTCAAGCTATAGTATAAGCCGAGTCGGAGCCGAGGATCGGCTCCGAACCCATCCAGCAAGAATGAAGGCGAGAATGACAACTTAACATCAGTATTTGACTTGTCTTCTTAGATAAAGAGGTAATTTCAAGCTATATGTTTAAACTTATGAGTACGCACTCACAGTTCCTAATAATGCTTAATGATTTCCTTTTTTAACATTTCTGATGCCAGGAAACATCACATTCAGCAATATGCATTTATTATGTCATGCATTATATATTTATCTCCTATGAGAAAAAGTATAAATGTACGTCTGTTGCCACCTGAATCTAAAGACATTTCTGTAAGTGATACTGTGAAATTATAACAGCAAGGTACCAACTTGATAACCAAAATAGTGTTGCATTTTCGTCATTTTTCTGAATCAAAACAATCACTTGTTTACACTCATTTCATACACATACTTTACAATGGAATGAGCCCCTTCTGATAGGATACTGCTCCCTTGATGCCGAAAAACTCACGCATATATATTAACCACATTAAAATATTTAATCTTGTTTCCCTCTGACATATACATTTCCCCCAATAAGTCATGTAAGCAATAATTTAACAGTGATCATGTAACAGCCCTTTACTTTCGTACACAGCCTGCATTCACTCATCATATGCAGACAAATATAGAAACATGGCCACCTTCTGTTTACATCTCTGATGTTTGAGTATGATGAATTTGAAAGTTAAAAAATAATATCAAGTAATCTCCGTGGTATCCCCGAAGTCTCAAAACAACCCACTAAAGTGTAGTGGGTCTAAAAACAAAACAGTGTAAGAAACTTTTCTGTGTGGAAGATTTTCAGTCCATATATTTCTAGTTAATCACTGTATATTAATCAGATCAGACAATAGTAGTAGAAGTAGCGAACGTAAACTCGTCAAGTCAAAAAGTAATAATAGAAAATATATAATTCTACAGCATTACTAAGTATTCGAAAGTAATCCAAGCAAGGCAGGCAGTCTGTTTCCAGTCGAAAATCCTTTATTAAGTACACAGACAAACGATCCAAGTAAAACAAAAATAGAGTAATAATTTCCTCACAAGCTTTCTAAATATATATACTTTTTATCAGGCATGGGAGTGGTTTATTGTGCTGTAAAACAAAGTGTTATTGGTACACATGTTAAATTCACATCCCTTCCCCCATCAGTGTGACATTCGAGCTGGTCCTGCCCTACCTAGTAGCTGTCATAATAATATATAGCCCTAATGTACTTTAATGGTACATCTTATTTAACCAAATTATTAAGTAGATTATTAAGTCTGTGATTTTATACAAGGCAATATACTACATGGCTGGAAATATATCAACTTTAGTTCATTTTGCGATAAAAAAATATATATAAATATATACATATACATTTTGCATGTAAACATAAGTTTCTATTTTCATAACCTATTGTTAACAAAGATCGCTTTCGTCCTTCTAGACTTCTTCAGGTCTGTGTACAAGAACCCTAAAAACCTATATAATTGTATAATTAGTTAGTATTGTTATTACCATCATTTTGAATAAAGTGGAAAAAAGAGAACCAGAAAAAAATAAAAATAAAAAAATATATGTATGATGATGGAAACAAAATATACACTTAAATTTCAAATGATTTAAAATGGTATTTAAAACCAATTTGTAGAAAAAAATAAAATAAAATACAATTAGTCATGTAAACAATGTGGCAATTTTCTAATTCCAGTGCACTTTTAATTGAACAGTAATAGTTTAGTCCAGGCTTTCTAAAAGAGTTCAGCTTTAATTGCCATATGAGTTCATGTTTCTCCAAAATATTCGGGATGTCTCCTTCAAGATCACCCATGTCTATGTGATCCAGGATCTGGAACTTAAAACCTGTATGTCTTTTATGAAGAGAAAGGTGTTTGGCTAGTGCATTATTTTTACATCCAGAGCGGATTTCTGACAGATAACATGAAATCCTTCGCTTGAGTTTATTTACAGTCTTGCCCACATAGAATGCATCACATTCATTGCACTGTGCCCTGTAAATTACTTTTTTAGTGTTACAGTCAGCTCCTGCACTGGTTTCAATGATCTTCTTTAAATAAGGGCAATACAAACTATCACCTTGCTGTATAAATATACAAAATGTACAATTAGTTTCACATCTTTTAGTGCTTTTCTCACATGGTCTAGGTTTAAATTCAACAAAACTTCTAATATTCCTGGCCTTCCTATAAACAAATGATGGGGCTTCACCTAAGATGTTAATCAGAAAAGGGTTTCCTGTGACAATGTCCCAGTTTTCTTCAATAATATTTTTGATACTGTGATAATCCAAAGTGTATGTCAGAATGCAACTATTTTTGCATGTGTTATTCTCTGTGGGATTACTTAACATTTTTTTCTACTGGGGAGGATGAGTGAAGGTGCTTTAGTCCTTTTCAGTTCTATAATGGGTTCCAGGATGTTTTTTAACATCTGACTTTCATAGCCTCTCACTAGAAAATCATTCTCTAAGTTGTTCAGGTTTCTCAAAAATGGTTCCATCTCTGTGGTAATTTGAGCTAATCTATAGCCTTGGGATTTCATTACATTATACTTGGTTTTTGTAGGATGTAGACTTTTACTGTGGGGTAATAAGTTAACCCTTGTTGGTTTTCTGAATAGATCAGTGGTGATTCTGTTATTGTTGGTGTCCTTGGAAATCTGCATATCTAAGAAAGTGGTTGAAGTACAGCTATGGGAAGAGGTAAACTTCAGGACGGGGGTTGTTTGATTGAGGTAAGTGATAAAATCTCCAAGCTGCAAGGTGTCACCTTCCCACACAATAAAGACATCGTCAATAAAACATAAATAGCATGTGATATGCTGCATCTAGTCTGTGTTGTTTAACACAAAGTCCTCCTCCCATTTGCCCAGGGATATGTTAGCTATGCTGGGAGCCATGGCAGCCCCCATTGCTATACCAGTTTTTTGTTTGTAGTGCTTGCCATTGAAAATAAAGAAATTGAAGTCCAGTACAAGATTAATGAGCTTGCTTAACTTTTGCAGTTGTGCCTGTGCACCCTGATTATGTTTCTTAAAAGACTCCATAGCTGCTGTTATACAGTAATTGTGAGGGAGCACTGTGTACAAGGATTCCACATCAATAGTTACCAAAATACTGTCAGCTTCCACTGTAATGCTTTTTATTTTCTTCAAAAAATCCATTGAATCTCTTATGTATGACTTATTCTTTTCTGCTAGAGGTTTCAGCAAGTAATCATGGTAAATGGCTGTGGCTTCAGTAAGGAAACCTCCACTTGCTACCACCGGTCTATAAGGTGGGTCTTCTCTGTTCTTGTGTGGCTTTGGTATTCCAAAAAAATAAGGTAAACGTGGGCATGGGCTGCATAAATAATTATAAAGATTTTCAGTGAAAAGTTTTTCTTCCCATAATGTGGTGAGATTAGTGTTCCATAAATCATATGCTCTTTTTATGTCATCCATGGCAAATAACTCATAAAATCTGTTATCCTCCAGCATGTTCTCTATCTTTTGGTTGTAGCTAGTGGTATCAGTCACAAGTATACCTCCTCCCTTGTCTGCCTTCATTACACGCCTGGATTTATCATTGCCTAGCTCAAGCAATGCTTTTCTTTCTCCCTGTGTTAAGTTATAAAGTTTTTTCTTTGGAAGTTTTTTAAGCAGTTTCCTGACATCCATCTCACATTTCACTTCGAAAACAGCTAGTGTTTGATGTAGTGGTGGACAATAGCTGCTAGGCCTTTTTATAGTTTCATCAATAGGCTTATTTTTGGTGTCATTACTTTTGCCATGAAACTGTACCCTTAAGTTGAGCTTCCTCACAAACATTTTAAGGTCTATCAGTACTTGAGCAACCTCAGTCCTGCATCTTGGTACAAAAGTAAGTCCTTTGGACAACACACGTTTTTCCTCTTCAGTCAGTGCTTTAACAGAATGGTTCCAGATAAGTGGAGCACCTGTTATTGTGGTACCTGTTGTTGTTGTTATTGTACCTGTTATTGTGGCTGTTTCCTCTGTCTGAGCCTGGGACCTGGGTTGTAGTCGGGGTTCCAGTCGGGATTGCCCAGGTATTGTATTTCCCTCACCCCTGTCCACTGTTTGGTTCTCCTGTCTCCCTGGGAGTTTGTGGATAGAGTATGAGACCTCTGGAATTCCTCCTCTGCTTTCTGGAATCTCGGTGGGTTGTAGTAGTATTCCTCACTGTGGCTGTGGTATGGGGGGACCTGGTAAGAGGGACAAGCTCTGGGGCTCTGGTGGTGGTCGTTCTTGTTCTGGTACTGGTGCTGGCTTTGGTATTGGTGTGGTGGTTGATGTCTGTGCTGTCGATATTGGTCTTCCTGAAGAAACTGGTCTCTGTGATGGGGCTGCTGCTCCTGGTAGCTGGATTGTCTGTGGTCCCGGTTGTCCTGGTAGTCCTGTAGTTCATCCTGCAGAACTCTCTGTTGGTTCTGGTTGCCGCTGTGGCTTATGTTCCTGTCCTGATCCTTCTGTGATGTCAAAGGCTTCTGCAGAGTGTTGATAGCCAGAGGGGATTGGGATTGTGGGGAATGAGATGTTGGAGGGGCAGTCTCCTGGTGGTCCTGTATTG
>NC_056726.1:1798235762-1798423262 GCF_019279795.1 Protopterus annectens
GTGTCCAATTACCAGACTTCTGACAAAAATACAACACTGAATGAATAAACTTAGGATAAAAGAAATACTTCAAATTTTAGAAAAGAAAAACAAGCTAAAAACAGAACACTGGCAGGTGTTTCATTCTGTAGTGATGCTGTTAGTTTAAAACTGCAGAATATCCTGTGAGTGACTTGCAAATCTTGTCATAAAATCTCATATGAGACAGTTTTCTCACTCTGCGGAGACATAATAGAACTGCAGTATGAGATGATATTTTAACTATGGTTTCAGGAATGTTTTTGAAATCTCTGCCATTCCATTATGGAGTTGGATGATATAAGTCTTCTAGTACCCGAAAAGAGAAATTGACTGAGAGTCCTTAGGACATATAGCATTATAACCATGTGCCATATCTGTGGTCAAAGTTATTTATTTTTTTTTTCAATAATAATTTTTATTATTTTCTTATATGCCATACAAAATTAAAACAAAACAAAAAAAAAAATAAAAAGAAACTACCAACTAAAGTAATTAACAAAAACACAAAACATATATACAATATTTACATAAATGCTTCCAAGTAACACATTGAATTATACACCAAAAATATACAAATGATTAAAATCAATTCAAGTAATAAACAGTTAGTGTTACAGAGTTTTTTAAAGGTGTAAAAATAATTCTTGTTAAATTCAAATATGAGATGTTACGCTAATATAATATTAAATACTTGTTCCCATATTTTTGGATTGTTAATATTTTTATTATGTTGGTTCAAAAGTAATTTGTGAGCTAGTATATGCCTTATTGCTAGTACTCTAAAATTATTCCATGATGTTTTGGATGGGTCTAACCAATTAGTATCTATGTATAGCTTCATTAATAAAAAGATATTGATTAATACAATACTTTGAGATTTAGGAAGTTCTTTTGGGGGAATATGCAAAATCATAAATTTCCATGACAATGTTGTACTTTGGTAACCCATCTTTTGAAGTTGTATCTTTAGTGAGTTCCAAAGTCTGTATATGCATTTGCAACTCCAGAACATATGAAGAAGATCAGCAGATTGATCCTTGCAGTATGGACAAACTGGAGAATTTTTGGAATTAAACTTATGCAGGCTAAGGCGTGTATAATACGCATTATTCCATATCATCAACTGGGTATACATCAGTTTTTAAAGAGCAATAGATTTTGTAGTCAAATCAATTACTTTTATCATATGACTGTCTTCTATCTCTGGCATTTTCTCTTTTCAATATTTTGACAGAAGAATTTTATCTTAGAATTTGAACTCCTTTATTAGATTATTTGCTGCTGTTATAAATTTAATATCTTGTTGGAGAGCTTGCCACAAATTTGAACATTTAATTATATTCTCTTCTCGGGGTTTAAATTTGTTTAAGTAACTTATAGAAAGTTCCCTAATTTGTCTTACAATAACGAGATAATTTTTGGGTAAATTTAATTCTTGTCTTATCTGATTAGCCGAGAGTTTGAGGAAGTGTATAAATATCTATTAAAGTTAGATTGATTATTAATGGGAATTCTTTAAGATCAATTATTTAGTCTCAGGTTAGGGTTTCTATGAAAGGGTTGATAAGCCATCATATATTGAGCAAGATCTAATGATTGAAATAAGGTTTGTAAAGACATTATATATAATTTAATGTGATCCATTATCCCATACAGTTTCAAAGTTTCTTTAGGTAAAAAGGGTATGGCTTTAGGATTAATATTTAAATGTAAAATATATTTATAGTTCAGAACTACCCAGGTAGGTATCCATTTAGTGCTAGTTATGTTATAATTAACAATTCTAAGAAGCTTGTTTGAGTTTACTATGAGATAGTAAGTTTCAAAATTTGGTAACTCCAATCCACCTCTATGTTTTGGGGTCATTAATTTTTCATATGAAATCCTTGTTTTCTTTGGCTCCCAGATAAATTTAGCTAATTCTTTGTGAATTCGTTTAAAAAATGTTTTTGAAATTACTACCTGAGCAGATCTGAAAATATATAATAATCGTGGTAGTACATTCATTTTGATAATTGATACTTTTGATAATACTGGTAGTCGTAAATTCTTCCATCTCCCCAAATCAGATACTATTTGATCCTAAACTGTTTTAATATTAGTAACATAAAAATCCTTATCATCTGTAGCTAAGCCAATACCCAAGTATTTAATGTTATCTTTACATATTATTTGTCCCACCAGAGGCAACAGTGAAAAGGGTTTGGGAGTTCTCAATGGGAAAATGCTAGTTTTTTTTTAGATTAATTTTATAGTTGGAAACTTCTGAAAAGTTCTCTATTGCTTTTAGTATCTTTTTAGTGTCTGAGATTGGAGTTGTACAATAAATATTCAGATCATCTGCAAATGCTGCCATTGATATTTTTGTTCCGTAAACTAGTGGGGCATTGTGGTATATATTTTGTTTAATGTATAGGAATAAAGGTTCAACATATATGTTAAATAATAAAGGAGACAGAGGACAACCCTGACGTGCTCCATTTCTGATTGGTATTCTTTTAGAAGAATTGCTGTTTATATAGAGTGTGGTATAAGGATTACTATATAGAATTTTTAACACTTCAACAAACTCAGGAGATATATTAAAATATGGTAAAATTTCAAACAAAAAGTTTATATCAACCCTATCAAAAGCTTTCTGTGCATCAATCATAAGTGCATACATGTTAAGGTTCTTCTGTTTAGCATAAGCTATTAAGGTATGTAGTGTAAGTGTATTATCACTAGTTTGTCTATTTGCCATAAAGCCAGCCTGTTCACTAGACACAATATGATTCATTACTTTTTTTAATCTATTAGCTATAATAGAGGTTAAAATTTTCATCTCTACATTTATTAATGAAATTGGTCTGTAATTATCTGGGTTTTGAGAATCAGAGTTAGGTTTGAGTATAAAAATGTTTTTTGAAGCATTAAGATGGGGATCATTAATTTTATTCTTAATTATATAATTAAAGACACGTGAGAGTATTTTGCCAAAGATATTGTCAAATTTCTTATAGAATTCCACCGTCATACCGTCCGGACCTGGTGACTTGTGCGATTTCATATATTGAATTGTATATATCACTTCTTCTTCAGATATCGGTTTAATCAAATCACTTTGAATACTGTCTTCTATTTTCGGAAATGTAATAGTTTGTAAAAATTCCTTGCTAGTTCTATGGGGGGATAAGTCACTATGCTCACCATATATATTTGTATATATCTGCTCAAAGACATTTCTGATATCTTCAGTTTTGAAATAGGTTGTGTTCCTAAAATGTATTTCTGAAATTTGTACTGCTGTTCTCGATTGATTAATTATCCTAGCTAATGCCCTTGATGGTGCTTGCACATGACTGGCATACCTCACTAACATTCTATGCTCCTGAAACATCAAATTACAATTTTGTATTAGGAAGAGATCTTTTTGACATTTAAGTAGTTCCACCTCTGTTTGAGTATTAAAGTTTTGCATCACTTCTTGATCAAGTGTCTTAATTTTAGCCTCTAGTTTTTGAATATCTCTATTTTGTATTTTTTTATAGTATGAAGCTTTTTGCAAAAAGATCCCTCATATTTGTGCTTTAACTGTCGCCCAATCAATGTCAGGTACACTTTGTTGTTTCTTTAATCTATCTAATAATTCTTTAAGATGACCTGTAATTTCCTGCACTATTTCCTCCTTATTCAACAAATTTGGGTTAAGAGACCAGTTAAAACCTCTTTGCCGCTGGACTTCCATTGGATCTTTAGCAAAACTTAATGAAATTTTTAAATGATCTGATGCGTATCGTGCATGTGTAACAACTAAGGGTCCCAGGTTAACCATTATTCTTGAAATCAAAAAGAAATCTATTCTGGACCACATTTTATGACACAAGGAATAAAAAGTATAATTATTTATACTATTACCAGTATTTAAATACTGAATCGGATCATATAGTTGAAAGTCTTCCTTAACATCACTTAATACTGATACCAATTGTTTATTAAATGCTCTTTGTGGACAAGATCTATCCAACTTCGGATTCTGATAGGAATTCCAGTCTCCTCCAATAATTATATAGTACTTATCATATTGTGTCAAAATTGAATATAATGATGCTATGAATAGATGCTGGTCATTACAGGGTGTGTAAACATTTAACAAAAAGATTGGTTTATCAAACTGGGTGGCTAAGAGAACAACAAAACACCATCTTCCATCTTTATCCACCTTAGATTCTAAAATCTTTCCCTTATATTTGTTTTTAATAATTATAGCTACCCCAGCACTGTTAGTTTTACCTTCTGAAGCTATTACTTCTCTAATCCACTTTCTTTTTTGGATATCAACCCATTGATCATTAGTTAAATGCGTTTCTTGAAGTAATATAAACATCGCCTTAGCCTGCAACAATAAGTGCAAAATTAACTTTCTCTTCTTTAAGTTCTGGAGCCCTTTAACGTTCCATGACTCAACTTCCCACATTCAAATAGTTATTACAACGTAAAAGTTTAGAAGGGAAAACAAAAAGGAAAGGTAAAATAAGTTGAAAAACGTACATAATTTGGAAGCATTCTTGACATCCCGTCCTATAACAGTGCCTACCCACTCTAACCCCGGACCAGGACATACATAGGTCTTGCATATCATAGAGGACTAAAAGAGTCAAAGAAACACAGAAACAAAAAAATCTTAAATTAAAACACCTTAAAAACATCCTATAGTTAAGACCTATATTAGCTAACCTAACTATTACAAAGTCTATTCTAAACATTCCCTAACAAACACCACTATCTACATCTTAGTTGTTATTGAAAAGAAAAAAAAAAACATATTAAAGATATAACATTACTGTATGAAGCTTTTAGTAGTTTTGATTAGCATGCTACATATAGATACTATAACTCACCTATATACGCATAAAATAACATTTGAGAAAGAGAAAAAATACGATTTTAACAAATGGACAAGTTTTCCTTCTATTATAGAAAGAAGCTGAGTTATAACCCTGTGTAAAAACACACATACCTTTATATAAACACTTTTCTTATTTAGACATTATAGACTATTGCTATCTTCTACTCATATAAACTAATATGCAAATAATGTAATATATAACTATCACCCCTGAGTAAAAATATATAGGTTATATTATATATTATAAAGTTGCAAGATATACTAAAATCCCTATATTTAACAGTACTGCATAACACCTTTTAATCTGCCATATAGTAAAGGGTTTAAATTATTAACTAACTAACCAGTGTATAAAAATGTTCCTATGTGCTTAAATTAACAAAACAGTACATTACTTGATGTTAAAATGTCCTTACAGGGTTAAAAACAAGTCCTGTCAGGTTTCTAAGCCTAGAAACCATGCAGAATACTCGCGATGGGGGACCGCTATTACAGGCAAACTTCTGGAAGTGCCACATCGAAATATGTCCCCTCTACAGTCCTGAAGGCATTTCTTGTCTTCTCGTTGATGCAGACAGCTCGTGGAAGCCATAAAACTTCGGAAAACAATCGCAGGTTGCCGAAAACAGCAAAAAACAGCAACCCTATTAATCCAGGAGAGGCCTAAAGTATTTCAAAAGAAGACAAAGGATTACCCAGACCTCGAGCCACAGTAATCAGCAGATCCAACCTCAGGCAGCCTGGCAGTCCCAACAAGAATGCAGTTCAAGTCTCAGAAGCAGGTACACTTTTAAAAACCTTCAGAAATGTAATTTTGGCTTCATTTTTCACAGAAACAGAATATTTAATCCCATCTACTGTGAAAGTTAATGTATTTGGATATTTCATTTGAAATTTGACCTGTTTATCAATAAGAAATATACAGTAAGGAGATAAAGACTGTTTTACTTGTCTGATTTGCAAAGGTAAATCTTGAGCCAGAGAGATTTTGTTGTTTTTCCACATGATATTCCCACCACTTTTTTTAGCAGTTACAAGTATTCTGGTAACATCCTGATAATTAAGAATTTTAGCATATACAGGTCTTGGAGTATTTGAAGCTTGTTGTTCTCTCAGAGCTCTGTGTGCTCTTTCAATAATGATTTGCTTTGCCATGTCAGAGTCATTTAGGAGCACTGTAAATATTTGTGTTATACATGGGATTAAGTCATTGTATTGTACAGATTCAGGAATTCCTCTAATAATGATGTTATTTCTCCTGGATCTTGCTTCTAAGTCAGTGATTTTGCTTTGAATAGCCTGAATATTCAAATCATGTGTACTTGTTTTTTTTTGCTAGTAGATTTATTTTGTCTTCATTTTCCGAAATCCGAGTTTCAGATTTTTCCATTCTTTCAAGTAGTTGGTTGCAAGAGTTTCCAAACGTTTGTATCTGGCTAGTTAATTCTTTCAGAGCTTCTTGAATGGGTAATAAGGCAGTTTTGATATCCTCCATATTCAGTGTTTGATCTGATTTAGTTCTGGTTTCTAGCTTTTGTTGTTCTTGTAGTTTAGTAACTTTTTGCCTTTTAGAGATCACATCTTTTTCCGGTGACCGCAGTTCTGAAGATTTTGTTTTAGTAGTGGTTGTGCCCATATTTTTTCCTCTTTCGACATCCTTGTACAGTACAGATTTTTAAAGTGTATAGAGCACACGGTGCCTTTGTTTGTTTTCCTTGTCAGAGCCAGCTAATCTATTATAATCCTGTAGAATAATGTATTAATTTTCGGATTTTCTTCCTCCTGCAAGGTAATTAGATGAAGTTGTAGTTGTTCTGTTGAAGATTTAGTGTTAAAAAGTTCCTAGTATCAATTTAAAGTTTAGATTTCTTCAGGATATATGCAGAGATGTAGTTCAGCAGTGTTCACAGAATGGCAGCCATCTTTGAATGCAACAATATTTATGATTTCACTACTTGCTTGTTATTGAAAAGTCCTGTATCTCTTTCTTATCTGATCTGGTACTTTTTTTTTTCTTGTGTACCTATAGGGTCTACTTCAGAAGACTGAAAAAACAAAAGACTGAATCCCAAAAGACTGAAAATTCAAAATTCTGAATGATGGAATGCGCCCCTTCTCCACTGTTGTGTGATCTTGGAGTTGATATATATAGTTAGCAGGGAATGTGGGGGGTGCAGCCTCTCATATGAGGGATGCAGGGGGGCTTGCCCCCTGCATTAAAAATATGTTCAGTATTTTGAATTTTCAGTCTTTTGGGATGCAGTCTTTTGGTCTGACAGTCTTCCAAAGTAGACCTATATATATATATATATATATATATATATATATATATGTATATTTATATATATATATATATATATATGTGTGTGTGTGTGTGTGTGTGTGTGTGTGTGTGTGTGTGTGTGTGTGTGTGTGTGTGTGTGTGTGTGTGTGTGTGTGTGTATATATATATATATATATATATATATATATATATATATATATATTTATATATATATATATATATATATATATATTTATATATATATGCATATATATATATATATATATATATATATATATATATATATATATATGTATATATATATATATATATATATATATATGTATACGCAAACAGATAGCTAGAAAGACAGCTAGATAGATACATAGACAAATAGATAAATAGATGCACTTGAACTGTGGATGATGTATATATGAAAACAAAAAGAAAAGCGCAGTAGGAGGAAAGATGAATATAGTCCAAACTTGTTTATTAAATTACCAAAATCCACGCCAACGCTAACAAAATAAAACCAGTTAGTCCATAAATGCTTTATAAAACAAAGTACGCATTTTTGTCTTGTTAATTAGACTTCATCAGATGTGTGCCATCATCATGTTAATTACACTATATTCGTCTTTCCTCCTACTGCGCTTTTCTTTTTGGTTTTTGTGGTTTTGTGCAGTAGCTATGGTCTTCTTTGATTAATATATATGAAAACACCTTGGATCATCCTGTGTTGCCCTATCAAAATGGCTGAGATGGATTTACCTCCCCCATACAACTCATGTCAAAGTCTGTTCCACACTGGTTACTGAGGTATTTAATGATATATTTTCAATGAGCCTTAAAGTGATGCTTTGCAGCATGATGTATATATCTGTCACTCTCCCTGTCTATCTCTCTATCTGTGTTTGTGTGTTACAAACAATGACTTCATCATTTTTAATTCTTAGACCTTATAAATATTTTATATAGTCTATAGTTTTACAACTATCATTATGCAATTAAAAAACAAAGGCACCATGTTACACTTAGGAGAAACAATATATATTTATGCAAGTAAACAACAAATGCACTTTGACTTAAATTTCTTCAGTTTTTTAAAAAATATGCAATTCCTTGCTTACTGCATTTCATACGTATTTAAAACAACCATAATAACAAAGTAAAAAAGAGCACTGGGGGAATTTAATAAAGCCTACATGGACTTATTTTCCATATAGGCATAGTGGCACATTGCTTACATGAAAGTAAGCAGTTGTGTGATCCAGTAAACAGAGCTGAGGTGCTTGCACATGTGTGCAAACACGGAAGCGTCCATGGTATGCAGATCACCTCATAAGCAGGTGAAATGCATGCAAATGAGCGTGGTGGAGTGATCCAGCAAGCAGATAGGAAGTCCTGCAGACCCTGTGTTGGTGTCCACAATGTAAACAGAAAAAATCCATGTACAGGATGTGAAAGTGACACCAGAGGCTGTAAAAGTGTACTTTGAGTGTCAGAAATAGCATAGTGGACACAGATATCTTCAAAACTATCCACTGTGTGTCCAAAATCGTATGGAAAATAATACAAAATCATTTTATTTTTTTTAATACCCTGGGTATGTTTGCACAAAGTGCCACAGTATGAAAACATGCCTTTATGGACAAAAAATATAAAAAGAGTGTAAAAAACAGAATTTGTGAGGTTGTAACAGTAATGCATTATAGGACTCTGTGTGGGGCATGTACAATGTTACACAACTGTGGTTGCTAACAAGGCAGGGCCTGGAACTGTGTAGATTCCAGGTTCTGTGCATGGATCTGTATGCAAATGAGCTAAGGTTACTGAATAGCACAAATGTGTGTCTGTGTCCACAGTTCCCATCCATGTAGGCACAGAACCATGTTGGTGTCCACAGAAGAGGTAGTTGACATCAAAGGGGGATGTGCCCAATTGCTTGCAAGCGCACTGGAGTTCAGCAGCACCTGTTTGTATGGCACACTGCTGAGCTGAGCAGGGGGTGTATAGACTGGCTGCTAAGATGTGTTTACCTCTGAGGTGCGTGTTTCATCATGTCTGAATGTATTTGCATGGGGAGCCACTGTGCTAAGTGTGACTTTCCATAGGGGTGTGTCTATGGACTGCTAAGCTCTGTTTATTTTTTGGCATGGGCTTGTGCAGCGCACCACAGTTCTCAGCAAGGAAGGCTGTCAAAAAAAAAAAAAAATTGGCTGAGAAAACCAATGATATATTAATTACTGATGAGCACTGCTTCACTTAAACTAGGGCCATTAAAACCCTTAATGATGTACTTGGCAGGTGAAATGCATCATAGCTAGCCAACCACACAGGCTACACCTACAGCAGAAAACCATAAAGTATGCATAAACCCTTCAGTCTTAATTTTCCCCCATACTCTGCACCATTGGAGTACAGGCTTGGGAATTTTAACTGGGAGAATACTAGGGGCTGCTGCAAATCTGCTACATATGTATGTGCTAGATGCTGATGTCAATGTAGCTGCTGCTGTTGCTGACCATAGGCCTATATTGAGAAGGAGAAGAGTGTTCAGGATCAGGGTAACCTACTAGGAGCTACATGAGCTGGAGATTGTAGAGCTCTACAGGATCAACAGGGGCATACTACAAAAATTCAAATAATTCATTGAGCTCTGCCAACCTCAACTCATACCCAGAGCCAACAGAGGGGAACCCATCCCAGTGGAAACAAAAGTATGTGTAGCCCTTAGGATACTAGCTGCAGGTACTTTCCAAAGACCAACTGGGGACATGATGGGGGTCTCACAGGCATCTGTTTCCAGGGTACTCCACCAGGTCCTGGATGCCATGCTACCACATGCCAGTGAGCACACACATTTATTTCTCCCACACTTCTGAGGAGAGGGCCAGCAGTATGCAACTCTTCTACCATGTAGCACACTACCCTGAGGTACTGGGTGCCATAGATTGCACTCATGTACACATTAAGGCACCACCTGGTGAGGACGGTATAATCTACATCAGCTGCCAAGTCATGTGCAATTCCTAGGTCATTATCCTGAATGTGTGTGCTGGCAGTCCTGGCAGTTATCATGACTCCCATATCTAGCACCCATTACATCGGAACCAGATGTTTGCTAGGGGGGACATCCCACATGGCCATTTACTGGGGGATGCTGGCTACACACTGGAACTGTGGATGATGACACTCATCAGAAATGTACACACACCCACAGATGAATGCCATAATGAGGCACACGCACAAACTAGGAACATCATAGAGCATGTGTTTGGGCTTCTGAAGTCACGCTTCTGGTGCCTCAATATATCTGGAGGAGCCCTGCAGTACTCTTCAACCAAAAGTGCACAGATGTTCACAGTAAGTGCCATGCTATACAGTATGATCCTGTGGAAACAGCTACAGCAGGGTCAGCAAAGGGACGGGATACACAGCCCCCCACCAGTGCCTAGGTCACCACAGTCGCACCCATAGGGGGACTTGGAGGAGGAACCCCATGAGGCTGTCCCTGCAGGCATATGTAGGTACACCCAATATGCCCTGACCTTGGCCAAGAGACAACACGTAGCAGATACACTGGCAACCTTGAGTCCTAGGGACTGACACCTTACTCTGACTCACATACATATTAGTAAAAGTGATGCCAGCCAGACCACACAACTTGTACCTCACCATGCATTGGCCATGGACTGTGTGCATCAGACAGAGATAGCCCAGAACTACAGGTCTGTCAACTGTGACATTTGCAAGGTAAGTCACTTTCCTATACACCACTTGTAAGGGGTACTACAATATGGTAGCATATGCATGGAACCGCTGCATGTATGCAAGGAAATATAGTGGGCTATATATAGGGTGTAGCTGGGCTACTTGCAGAGATCTATAGTGGGCTATTGGGCTACTTGTACAGATCTAACAGCCACTTGGGACAACAGGTATTCTGTTTACTAGTATGTGTCCCATGATATCCACTAGGCCACATGGTTGGAAACTCCATGACATTATTCAAGGGAGATGCCAAACAGTGGGGTCACAGGGCAGTGCACAACTGTCTGTGGCAGTAAAGCATGGGCTGATAAATCCTCCTCCCAAACACATCAGTGTTCCCATACAACTGCTGTATCAGTATGTCTGCAATGATATACCAGCAGATCAGATAATAATCCCGGACTGGAGTACAGGTATCTCTGGCCTAGGGTCACCTTGTGAGTACTGACAGTCATACTGGGCATGCTCCTGCACTTAGCTAACTTGAGCCCGAGTCTGTCACCTCTACTGCCCAAAGACCTACCATGTGGAAATATGTCTGCACATACATACCGCTACTTGTACATATCTGTCTCTCCCTATCCCCCTCACACTTGATTAGTGCATCTATCAGTATGTGGCACATATATGTATCATAAGCTGTATATATAGCTATATAAAGTACAATGATATGTAGACTCTCCACATATATCTACATAACACATTTTCATAACGTACACACATGACAACATTTAAAGAGACATCCCTGTTATGCACATTTATATACGTATGGGTGGGGATGTACAAATGTTCCCACATACCTCAGAATGCTGGGGTTATATGCACTTACACATCACAGCATTTTTCCAATGGAACCAGACCAAGGTCGTAATAGCACATAAACCACTCACCCACAGATCCCTCTGCCTGTGGATTGTCACCCAGTAGACAGACACAGGTACACAGGTGATGTAATGTACAATGGGTGCAATGCATGCCTTGGACAAGCCATATTGTCCCTGGCCACATGTCCACCTGTCAAAGTGCAAACAGCCACATATGTCCAGACTGGCAAGTGTTCACACACATAGCAGAGATATTACAAAGTATCCCACCCCTAGGACACTAGATACAATAACAGTAGCAAGCAGTATCACTTTGCAGGCCACACGTGCTGTCTAACATAAGGGCACTTTGCGTACTCCACAAGTACTATGCCTGCATAAACATATACAACAGACATAACCTGTGGTATGTGCAATATGTACTGTGAGCTGTACTGTGTAATCCTAGATAGGTAGGGGTTCTAATCTCACATAATCCAGCTCTGTGTGTGTACCAATATACCCCCCACAGCACTATGGACATGCCCATATGGGCTATCTATGTGCAGTGGTATGCATTTTATGGCCCTGTGACTGACTGTTGGCCTCTAAATTCTCTCCTCTACAAGGTCTGCTGATGTCATCCACCTTAAGAGCACTGACTGATAATCTAATAACAGATAACCTCTGTGGCATAGTAATGTAAACTGTAGTGCACAACAGTAGATAGGTAGAGGTTCTAATCTCACATCATCCAACTTGTGTGTGTGTGTGTGTGTGTGTGTGTGTGTGTGTGTGTGTGTGTGTGTGTGTACACATACATCCCCTTGTGACACTATAGACATGCCCTTTAGGCCCATTTCTGTGCAATGGTTATGCGTTTTGAGGCCCTGTGACTAGCTGCAGGCCTCGACATTGGCCTCCTTTACAAGTCCTGCTGATGTCATCCACCTTAAGACTGCTGTATAACATTTTGATATCCAATACACTCCTTGGCACAGGTGATAAATAGTGTAATCTATAGTATGTATTACTAGATAGATAGGGATTTTAATCTCAAAGGATCCAATTTGTGTGTGCGTAAATATATCCCCTAGCAGCACTACAGACATGCCCATCTGGCCTATCTCTGTGCAATGGTTATGCATTTTATGACCCTATGACTAGCCACTGTCTTTAAATTGCCCTCATCTACATAAGCATAATTGATATCTGCCACCATCTAGATTTGTACGTGCTGACTACCCAGGCGACATGTATCAAGGGTAGCAGACCTTGCACAGGGTATGAAAGCATGATGATGTTGACTGTCCTATTGTCCCTGACACATTGCTCTACACATATGCACCTAGGGAGCCATCAACATATACTGTCATTCCTTGCTGACATCATATTTCTGCTGTGCTGCCTTGCCATCTTGTGCCGCTGTATTGCCACCATACGTCCATAGTTTAACTGTTCATACTCCTGGAACAAAAACATACACAGGTCCATGACACACTTCTCATTCTGTAACACTACTGCCAGTGTACCATCAGACAACAAAGATACACACAGTTTGATGTGTAGTCATGACACATGCCAGCATACAGTACTTGTCATGACCCACAATAACTGCCATGGCATAACACTACTGCACTACACAAGCACATGTAAAATAATACAGTCACCCTGTGCATCAGCCACATATTTGCAGGTCCCTGCCTCGACGGCATGTATGGCAAGGATGTGGCACAGGTATCATCACATGCACAGGGTGTGGAGTGCAGGTGCCAGAAGCCTAGGCCATGCCAAACAGTTGACAGCATGTGTGTGAGTCAGGATGGGGTGCTGGTTAGATGGGCCATGGAGAGGTGCCATGTGTGTTTGTTGGGGACCTACATGAGATGTGGTATTGAAGTGTGTGCATGTATGCAGTCAAGCCTGGTGCTAGCCCTACACATATGCATGGTGGACAGTTGTGGACCATACATGATAGAGTGGGCAGTTCACTGTCTATGGCCATGAACATGGAAACTGGCTTCACCAGGAGTAGCTCTGGGACCATCATGCCCAAAGTTAGATGCAGTGCTAGTACCTGATCATGACTGTTGTCTGCTGGACCCATGTCCTCCATGAGACTGCCCAGAATGACATTAGTGTGCACGGCCATGTGGACTCATAGCAGATGGTGTTGTTGGCCTATGCCCACTTGTCAGATGCCCAACTCCAACCAGATGTTCCAGCACAGACAATGTGTGGTCAAAGACAGACACTGTCTCAGCCTACTGTCTGTCCATTACATCAGTGAACTGATCCAGGGTGTCACCATTGCGGTGGAGGCAGTCATGGATTTCAGACTGTGCTGCATCCATAACCCTAAGCATCCATCTGGTGTTGCATTCAGAATGTTTCTGTGGCTCCATGATGGCCCAAAACATGCGGCGAGTGGCCCGTGATGTAACACCTGTGACAGGTGGTGGATTGGAAGCAGTCCTCCTTCAAACACCCCTGTCAATCTGCCTGTGTGGGACCTCGCCAGCTCTATGGCAATGGCTAGTGTCTACTGATGCCATAGTTGTCACACTGTCCTTTGCAATGTCATCATCCTTTCACTGTCCAATATCTGTGCCCTTTGGGTACTGGGTATGTGTGGGTATACTGACTGTGTGCAGGGACAATAGGGTCAGAAGAAGAATGTCAACCTCTGGGAGAGATTCATCCCCCAACAACTCCACCTGTGTCTCTCTATGACCATCACTATCATCATAGTTCAATGAGACACTGACATCAGGTTGTGAGGGGGACAGACTCCTACCTCCCATTCACCTGTGTGAAGCAAGACAAAACCGGTACATTACTACCTCCACTATTATGTATGGTAATCCACAAAGGTGCATACAGACAAGAATCCACAACTGCATTACGTGTACCATATTGTCTCATGTCTTCTCCCATGCACAACACACAAACTCACAACAACACACAAAGACGTCAGGCCCTTTATACCATGCACTTCAGCTACGTCCAGTTAATATTGGCAGTACAATACACCTGTGAGGTATCCAATATGACAGTGTATATGACAGAACTACACATAACATCCAGTACACCAATCTTGAGAATGATATGCCAGTTGAAGTATCACTGCCTTAGGAATTTACTATCTCCCTGTTGTGTTTGAACAGGCATCTTGGAGTAATTACCTCATGTATAACAGGCTATATAGTCACTCAAAACTATAAGTGCAAATTTGTTAATGTTTGTATGAATACGCACCTGTGATTACCTAGTCTATGCACTGTTGTTAACTGTTCCAGACTGGAACATACAGATAGTCAACTGCGGCTAAGCACAACAGTTGTACATAGGGTGAAATGGCAGCCCTTAACATTCTTAGGGTATATATGATTTGTAAAACAACAGTATCACACTTACCAGGTACAGGATCATGGGCTTCGGCCACACCTGACAGACCTATGACAAGGTGAGGGAGAGGTACTGTGAGCATCACCAAATGCTGCAGCGCTACAAGGTAATATGTGCTTATATCCACATGTACAGTAGCTAGTGTGATAATGGCTATATTGCTGACATTCTGAGTATGTGTGCACAACTGTGCATAAAACCCCACCCCCCAATGCAAATAGACCTAATACCAATGTACTGGTATGTACAGCTTGCCACAATGACTGATACAGAATTACACTGGTGAATAAAGTAAGCTTACTTGGACACTCCTCTTCTGTAGATGCTGTGGCATCCACCTCCAGGACTTATGGCATGATGGATGCCAGGGACTTGTTGGTTAATCCTAGATTCACCAGGTATTCCTCTATGGCCAAGTGGTTGTTCCATTGCAGGCCCTCCACTTGTAGCAGCACAATTCCTGGCAACAGTAGCTGCCCATTGACATGCAGCATTCACCATATCTGTGGTTTGGTGTTGGACCTGCTCATAGGTCCTGTCCTGTTGGCCAATCTGATTAACAGCCCACACAAGGTCTGCCTACAATGCAGCCTACTGCTCACGATTGTGCCAAGTCCTGCTAAGCAGCATGTGATGATGGTGCCTGAGGTCATCCAGTATTATGACATTCTCTGCAGTTGTGAATGGTGGATGTCTCCTGTGATACATGGTTCCTGAAAGATAACAAGAGGGGAAAACATTACAGGACTAGATATGTGGATGTTCACTATGTACAGATCCTGAACACCCATAATGGCCTTACTATCAACTGATCCCTCACACATCATACTCCACATTCTGGAAATACACTACATGTGTGGATATCACTAAGACAGTAGCAATAATGGGTTATGCCCCTGTGTGCAGAGACAGATTCTGCTGTATGTCCATACACCCATCACTGCAGCTTACGGTGTTTCCCCTACAGGCAAATTCCCACAAATATATTATACGGCCACTGTCAGACAAATAGCAGTGTGCTATGACAACAACTATATGGGGATAGTCCAGCAACACCAGTGTGCCACAATGGCAGAAACCGATGCAAACCTGCTGTATATATGTCCCATGTAGGCATCATACCTCTGAACTATGCAGATGTTTGCAGAATGTCAAGATGTTTGCCAGATACATGTGGTCCTATTCACACAAACCTGTGGATGTGTGACAAATGGTTGGCCAATCATTGATGGTTGATGTCAGAATATACAGTCAGATTCTGACTTTCACATGTCATACCCCTCAGAAAACAGTTATGCTACAGTAATATGTGCTAGTCTACTCATGTTCTTACATTGTACGGGACATATAAGTACTCTGTCACTGAGTTTGGTCCTTTGGCCCACCATTAATTATGGCTTTGTCCTGATTTCTTGCTTTAGGAGGTTGACAGGTATGTTAAGATTGCTCTCAACCAAACTAGGACACATGTCAGTGACACAGGGATGTAGCCAGAGTACAACAGGGACATTCAGGGACACTTTTACAATGTTAGAATTGATTTACTTTTGAATGACTGAAAATCATTAATGTGAATAGCTAATTGTGTTAACCATAAAACTGAAAAAATATATTACCGACTCACATTAATGTAAAAAATAGGATAGTGGAAAATCATTTTTCGACATATTTCGAACATCCCCGTACACCACATAAATCCGGTGCATATAATGATACACAACCAATCCCAGACACTTGCCACTTTCAGACCAAAGTACTGTATGGAGCAGTAATTGGTTCCGTAACCAGCATGTTACATGTACATCATTTCGGTGGTTTACAGTGTATAATCACTTCTATTAATTAAACCATTCCACCTCCAGATATGCTCAATACTTTATTATGCTATGTGTCCAACATCTTGTAAAGTCAGTCAAATCAGTGCACCCTATTTAAAAAGAACAGCGTTTAGCAATTAACTTCACAAACCCTTGGAAGTAAATTCAGCCCTGTTACATAAGAGCCTTTCAAAAGAAGCTTCCTTATCCATCAGTCGTTTCTGTTTAGGGGACAATGGTAAACACAACTCATGCCTAATCCTTAGATCATCCACATGGTTTTGCTCCAACTGGATGGCATGCAACACATCTAATAAGTACAACTGCTTTTTCCCCATTAAACTATGTAGCCTTCTATGCCATCCTTCACCAGCATCTTGGCTATGGGGATAGCCCATTGTACAAGTGTCATACTGATTACAGAAGGCAATTTCAAATATTGGTGGCAACCTTTCAGAGGATGTTCCATGCAAACCGTATTTACGTGGTCTACCTAGAATGTAATTCTATTTGAAGAAAATACATAGTGGGTTTCCATTCTCTGGCATATCTGCCTCAATCTCAGCAAATGTGCATACTACATCCTCTGGGGAAATAAATGCCAGGGCTGGAATTTCCTTGCAAAGCATAGCAAAAGCAACATTACTGCCAAATTCGGATGCCAAATGTAATTTCTGAATCTGATGCCAGGCAATCTGGCAGAAATGAAACCAGCAACCCTTTGCAGCAGACCTGCTTAGATGCCTTTTGATACAATTTAAGGGTGCTCGTTCAGAATCAGTGAGGACCATATTAGACATCAATCTCAAATCATTACGCATGCATAACTACAAAACAATAGTCCAAACCATATCATAACACTGCTCAGACCTGCTAGGCAAAATGCCATACACCACCAGTACAACTTTCCAACAGAACCCACAGTGTGTACTATATACCTGGCAACATTCAGAGGTGCTGATTGGAAAAGTGCCATCTGCCATTATGTATTCAGAGCTACAAAGCATTCTCAAGTTATCTGCGGTAGTTATGACTACTAAGGGACCAGAACTCTCATTATCACTGCTGCTGTGCTGCACAATAAAGGAACCATTCTTAATTGGTAACATATCAGGACTCAAATCCCTCAATTACTGCACTGCTTTAAATGTGGCTGCTTTCTGTTTGTATCTATGTCTATTAATTGTTTTAATGCAGTGGTGTTAGGTAATTCATGACTGATGTCTAATGAAGTAGTGGCTAGCACTTCAGAGACCACTTTGCATGGGTCCTCTATAGTGTTCTGCTCATCATTTCAACTGATCATGCACCCTAAATATCTCTGTTTTAAGTACATCAGGGGCATGATAGTGCTCAGTACTCTAATTATTTGTATCCATCACATTCCCCTGCTGTTACACACCTGCTTTACATCTTTCTTTATTTTTTCATATGCAACACCAATACTGCTTCTGATTTACAGCCTTTTCCTGATAATATTGATGACCACCTATTACCAACAATTTCCATCCTTTCTGTGTAGTGAAGTATTCCCAGTGTATAATTCACCATACCTGCTTCATCAGCCTGTAACAATATACATGACATACTGTTAAGTTATACCCTATGCACGTATTTCAAGATGTACCAAGTCTCTGTCTTCTATTTACCTGCATTTGTTTTTCAGTCACTTAATATTGTTTCCAACTCTTTCAGCTACCCTATGCGGATCTAGGAATGTATCAGAGACTGGTTGGTGTAGCGGATATACATCCTTAATATTGTGACACTGCTTATGCTAGCATGTGTATATGCAAATCAAAATAGAGCAAATGACAGTGTCTAGTCGCAGTAATGTAATTCGTACATGCTTTTTTCAATCTCATGTACTTTTGAAAATGTACTTATGATAACCTGCATGTCGATCATCTGCCTTTCTACCAAGTAAAGGTAAACCATTAGAATTATGTATGTGACACATTCACAGAATGAGATGAGCTGACATACAGTACATCATTTGATGTTACAGGAGTGTATACCCTTAGTTATTGTCACTGTGTACTACTTGTAATCCACTAGATTTCCTACAACAGCTGATCTTTGTAGGAGAGATTGATAGGAACAGAGCTGAGATGTGCCAGAAAGCAGGGACAGATGTGAGTCATGCTTGTAGATGTAGGACAGCACAGTATCAACAACATCTCAATACCATAGATCTATGACAAGCCTACTGTTGTACTCCCTATTCCCCATACCTCCATCCTCCCATCTGCATCCCATTATATGGATACATCTATTACATACCTGGTGGAGGGCAGTATTCCCTTTTTGAATCTTTCCTCTGGAAAAGCTTGTAACATACACTACCTGTGTGCCTGAAATCTCATACAGACTTGTTTCCCAGCACCAGTTGCTTTCATTTTGAAGGTAATGCTCATTAGCAGTTAATTGCCTCTGCAGCAGTCAGAGGTTCAGAATTGCTAACTGCAGCCAAAACAGCTGAATTGCAGTATCAGTAGCCAATGACATGCCACCACATTGCAATATATAAGGCCTTCCTGTATGCCTTGGCCCCTTTCTTGCTGTTTAAGATGGACATTACTAAGGTGTGTAGACTACAGCATCACAAGGGTAGGTACAAATACTCTCCAGTGTAGAGATTTGTGAAGTATGTGCACAGTTTTGCCTCATATGTTTGGTCAGTGTCCCATATCATTGTGGTCATCTGGCAGTTCACTGGCAAATATTGTGGGTTGATGTCAGTAAGGGAAGAGAGACATATGAGTGTCATACTTCACACCTGTCAGAATGTTCATGCTAATGCAGTGGCTGTTATTCTATCAACCTGCTATCTTTGTAGGGGCAAACTGTTGAACATGTCCCATACCTCTCATCTGTACAGATTTTCGCAGAATGTCCAGATTTGTGCTTCATATTTTTGGCCAGTTATGCATAACATTGTGGTTTTCTGGCAAATTAGTGGCAAATCATTACAAACTTGAGGTTAAAAAATAATGACAGACAATTAAGTTTCAGACTGCATGTCATTCAGAAAATTCATGCTAATGTAAACCCTGTTATTCTATTAACTTTCTAAGTTTTAAAAGCAATATTTAAAACTGTTTCCTATTTTTGGGCCTTTATCCCACTTTTATTTATGGCTTTGTCCAGATTTCTAGCTGTAAGAGTTTGAGAGGTAGGACATGTCCCTATCTCTAGCCCTTTGCCCCCCCAGTAAGAATGACTGTGTCCGGATCCCTTGCTCTGGGGGGGTTGGGAGGTATGGTACATCTGTAGCAGCTACCTTTACATACAGCTGTGTATGCTACAGGCTGTAGCTGCTGCTGCAGCCTACAGCACCTAGAGGAGGTTACTAACACGTTGTTGGACAGCAAGCTGTACATGTAACTGTGGCAGCTGTATCAGGGCTGTCTTTATGGCAGATCCAGAGTAAGAAGAAGAACGCCTTGGACCACGGTCTTCTCCTCTATAGTATCAAACACCAAAATCACAGAGCGCCAGTGAAATTAACGCTTTTATTCACCAAGAAAAAATAATAAAATACATGCGTTTTCGTCCTACATACAGGACTTCATCAGACAACCATTTTTGACTTAAAAAACCCTTTAAATAATCTCTAAGTCACCTGTTTAATTGTTAATCCAATGAAATACATCTCCTTCAATTTGAACTGACAAATCTCCCTTTACATCTCATGAATATTAATGCCTACTCTCTGAAAGTGTCTTGTGCTAAACTTGATCATTCCACATCATTTATTTATATAAATAATTTGAATTAAAATAAATATGATAAACATTCATAAATAAATAACTGCCGTTCTGCTGAATTATTTAGATCCAGAGTAAGGTTATTCTATACAGTCCAATCGGTGCATGTGCTTAGGGTATGTATGTTATGCAACAGTGTGAATAAGAGTGGTAGGCAACATATCGTTAGGTGATATGGATATGTGCATTATGTCACTCTATGCAGGCCTTTAACTTGCAAAGCAGTGCAGCATTTAATTAAGTAGCAGTAAACCATGAGGATTCAGACTGCAGGACACAGTTATTACTTGCTGTCTGCACAGTAATTTAATTGTAGTGCATCAGAACACTAAAATCGAACCCAGGACTGTGTGTGGCCATATGTACTGCATGCAAGGGGTTTAACAGACTGAGATACTGAGACAATGCAAAAGCAGGTATATTTGCAAGATATATGTGCACATATACAGGCTGTGAGAGACAGTTCTACAACCATGAGTATGTGTGTGTCTTTATATGGTTGTATTTCTGCACCAGGGTCCTAGCTGTACATGTACTTTGCCATAGCACATGTCTTTCCACAAGTTGCTGATAACAGGCCACATATACCTACTATCACAGGGCTCACATACATACATTGGTATGTCTTTGACTTTCCACTGGTGTATTATTGTACCAGGGTCCAAGGTACACTCCTATTTTTCCAATTCCATTTATATAACATTTACTTGCTTAATGATAGTAGGTAGCCATCAGTATGCATTGCTGGAAACACCTGTGTAACCTAGAATCTGTGTAGTATGGAGGGTAACTGTACTGTGATATATTTGAGAGGAGCACAAGTTCGAGACTTGGAAGAGGTGTTTATTTTGTAGAAGAGAGTAACACTGTCATTGACACATATAGACATTAGAGCTCTTTAAAGCTCATTTAAGTGGAGCATTGCGCTGTACCGCTCTGCAAAAATCCATGCAAACCCACACTAACACAATATAAAGAAAAGAAAAAAGGGGAGATATGAAAGTGGTGAAATGGGTCAAGCAGGGGGAAAAAACATAGTGAACAGCAGGTGGGGATGTGCAGGAAGGGTGTAGGAAAGAACCATAGCAATCCATTTCTTGTACAGCAACAGCTGTGCATTTTGACAGATTTTGAAGAGTTTGGACTCGGAAACCCCAGAGACAGGGGGTGAGGATAACATAAATGTGTTGGCAAGCCAATTGGACTACATTAGTTGCATCCAGTAGACATGTGCATGAATTGGAGAGCTATGTATAGGCAATATATTTTGTGGGACAGGTGCCCATTTTTGTTAAGGAAAGAGTAGAATGTTGGGGAAGGGACATAGGTACATGTGAAGAGGTCAGTTGGGTAGGAGAGGATGCAATAGCAGACATACAAGACAGATAAAGTAGTAAACAGTGGTGGTGTGTGGCACATGAAGTGGGTAAACACCTTGGATGGGAAGGGTGCTGTGGAATCGGATATGCATGTGCCTCCAGATGGCAGCAACATGACTGAGGTCCACACCCATGGGCAGTTGACACTGCTCCTTCACTGCCCCAAAGGTGGCTGTGCTGGAGGCTGGGCACCATGGCCAGCCTTCCCCATGAGGTTGGCCAGTGTGCCCTCAATCTGGCGCAGGTGACATTTATAGCTCCTATGAACAATCCTGCACACCATAGCCAGTAGTTGCTGCTGGATGACTGCCGCACCTCTGCCACTGCTCTCAGGGGGAGGCTGGGCCCTGTTCCCTGAGGTGTTTCCAGCTGATGCTGCAGATAGTGCAAGGCAGCAGAGGAGTCACCACCTGCCTGGGTCCCAGATGTGCTAAGACCTAGTGCCACAGCCAGTTGAAGCAGATCACCAGGAAATGGCCTACGCTGATGGGCTGTGTTGATGGAGGTATAGCAATAAGTATAGGTTAGTTATGAACAAAACATATTGTTAGTAATAACAGCATGCCAGAACAGTGGAAATAACCCAAGTACATAACAATGCATATTATGTGAAACACAACAATAAATAACAGAACAGTCAGTATAATAACAGCATGCCAGTAACAGTTAAGGCATAAGGCCAACAAAATAGGTAATTCAACAAGATATGTTAATATTCAATCATTATAATACATAAGAATAATAAACTCATACCCCAAAATACAGTTTAATGTAACAACATATGTTAATCGTGAACCATAACCAATGCATAACAATAATAAATAAATGAAGATAATAGGTGGGGAGACAGAGAGAAAAACAGGGCATTAGTGCTATTGTTGGCTATATATTTGACAACAGTACTACAATCCACTCTACAGGTCTGTCCTTTCTTTATGTGTACAAGTTCCCCATAGCTGCTGTCGCACTCTCAAGCTAGCTGTATGGGACAGTATGGGCCAAGCAGTAACAATTGCAGGTACACAACTACACAGAGCACGTGCACATCAGGTGGAGCTATATAACTACCAAGGTGTACTGTAGGCTGATGTATTGATACTCTATTTAGGTAATCATGTCAATGATAAACCTGTGAAAGAGGGAGTACACACTACTAATTATATTACGTATCGTCATGACACTTGAAAGACATGTATGTGTACAGTACAGAAATTAAACAACTACCATGCCTTGCTTGGCAGGCGTGGGGATAGAACCCAATAGCAGTGACTGCAGCGGACATCTGCATGGCCTGTATGAATTGGCTGCAGCAACATTTTTTCAGACACTCCAGGCATAAAGCCATACCAAGAATACATGTTGCGTATTTCACTTTATTTTATTATTATAATATTTATTTCCTTTATTTTATGTTGTATTTTCACATTCTTGCTAATGATTCAAACAGTCTGTGACATCTAAACACACAATTATTTATTGATAATATGGGCTACCTCGCCCATTCACCTGTAGTTCCTGTGGAAAGAGAAGTTGTGAGCATTATGTAGTGAAACCTAGCACTGGATTTGAATACTGGTCTGTGTGTGCCAAAATGTACTTTATGCAGTGCATTTAACAAACTGAGCTACTGAGTAACTACTGATTATTGACTGACTGTTATTTTCCTACAGCTTACCTGGAAACAAAATATGACCTGCAGTACTACTACAGTTTTATACTAGCCTGCAGTGACAGTAGAACACACATGCATGAAGTGCAAGCACGACAGAGATAGTAGGTAACCTATACATTATCATATAGACTGCAGGTGTACACAATATATTGTTGTTGGATTGACATATCTGTGGAGTCAACAAACAATATCCGATCATGAAGTGGGCTACCTCAACTATATACCTTGCTTACCTGCTGTTTGTGGATGACAGAGCATTATGTAAACAACAGTTGCCTAGAATCAGCTTTGACTAGAAAGAGAAATTGTGAGCATTATGTAGCTCTGAAACCACACTTATTGTACAACAGACTTTATTGGCTATACCTTCATGTAGGTGCTGGTATTGTTCCATATTATTACACAACAGCTGTCACAATTCATTTCTTGCAAAACAGTTCTACTAACACACTTATTACATAACAGACTTTATTGAGCATACCTTTATGCAGTTCCTGGAATCGTTTTGAGTTTTTATTGCACAACAGTTGTGATTATACAGGTGTTGCAATACAGCTGTAATTCCACACTTATTGCACTGGAAACTTTATTGTAAATACTTTGTCACAGTTAATGCTTTAATCTTCCCTGCTTATTGCACTACAGTTGTAACTTATTGCAGTACAGCTCTTAGTCCACATTCATTGCAATACAATCTTTATAGTGTTATACCTAATTGCAGTTAATGCTTTACTCTTTCTTGCTTATTTAACTATAGTTAGCATAATACATCCGCACTCACCACATTCATGACACAACATGGCCAAATGCCCAGCATGTGCCTCAAGATTGTGAATCCTCTCCTCTGCAGCTGTTGGGAGAGAACACCACTATGCATACCAGTTTAACAGACATTCAGATTAGATATTAGTGGTACACAGGTAAAAGTACTTACATACTTGTGGGACATCCCCTTCCTGAAATTCTTGGACCCTGTGTCCAAGAGATCCTACCTTATTTCTCTTCAGGTCATTGAAGTGGTGGGGACTCTACTCACCTGTGCAGGGGATACCAGTTGCACTGGTGAGGTTCCTTGCCAGCTGGTCCCAGGCCTCTGCCTTGCACACGAGCCCTGGTAACTTACCTGCAGGAGCCAGCCTTCATAGTTTTTACAAGAAGTCTGATCATGACCCTGGACTCAAGGATGCCCCAACCTTGCACCCAAAAGCACAAACCCTCACCAGTACCTGCAATAGTAACCTTCAGAGACAGAACTCCAACATATTATCCTGTATTCCCACCTATTGGGCTTAATATAGCCTGTTTTTCCAGCCTTACATGCCATTGGGCAATATTTAAAAATGTGGCGCATCACTTAGCAGCGTGCAAACCAGCGCATTTTGGTTGATCAGTGTGAAAACTCAAAGACCCGTATGCTTAGCAGTGCTTAGCAGTGCACAAACCAGCTAAGCAGAGCTGAGCAGTGAATAAGCATTTTCAGTCATTGTGTTTATGCAGTGCTTAGCAGTTTTTAGCAGGTCTTAGCATAGCTTAGTTGAGTGCAGCGGGCCAGAATATAAAAACAATTGGCATCATTTGTATTTCAAAACTAAGTGTTTATTTTCCCATCTCTGTATTCAAACCCTGCACCTACTGCTCATGAGGTTGCAACTCTACCCATTTGGCTAGGTGGATATGTGAAATTCTGCTATACCTTTACATATACCTCTGAGCTACATATAAGTATTGCTGAGCACTGTACTGTACCATGCAAAACTGCTCAGCTACTCTTATAGGTTCATAGGTTCATAGGTTCATACTAGGCTATCTGCCCTAGGGCATTTATAAGCCTAGCCAGAATGTGTTTGGCTTTCGCCACCCATTTTAAATTTATTTTGCTATGCCCTTTTTCGAGGTTAGTATACTGTGCCTCTATCTAACAGTGACACAGAAGTGATACCCGGGGTAAACCTACGATCTCCCATCCACTCATCAAGATTCCTCTTGAAGAGAGTCAATGAGGGACTCTGCCTAACCCGGACTGGGATTTTATTCCAGAGTGAAGGGAGCCTCTGGGTTATGAATCTGTCCCTCCAGCATGTCCTATTTATTTCAGTGCTGAGGTTCAAGTCTCGAGCACGTGGCTCGATGGGATTTGGATTTTCTGAGGTGCAGCATGTCCATTAATTCCGGGTTGGACATGGCTTTATATGTCAGGCACAGATCACCTCTGAACAGGTGGTATGCCACTGAGTAGAGCTGGAGTTTCTTTAACCAGGCAGCATATGGCATCTGTTTGAGCCCTTTGATCCTCTTGGTGAGGTACTTTTGGGGTCTTTCCAGTTGCTGCAGGTGTCTGGTAAGGTACATCCCAAAAGGGGCATTGTACTCAATTATGGGCCTGATGAGGGATGAGTAAAGAGGCACGATGACCTCCCCTGATCTAGATGTGAATCCCTTCATGATTAGGTGGGCTATATAAAATGTTTTTCTAACCACTTTCGCCACGTGGTTGTCAAATGAGAGATTGCTATCAACTTGGGTCTCCAGGTCCCTAATTACTTCTTCTGTACTTAATGGATTTTTAGATAAATAATTAAATGCATCTGGTTTCTATTTTTAGATGTGTGGTAGATGTCTCAGCAATGTTTAGCATTACTATGCTCCACACCGTGCCCTGGAAACATGCTTTTTAAATTAAAAAAAAATACATTGATATAGTACAATTGGACAGTGCAGGGAGTGTCTTCCTCATCTGCAGACACAGTTAACACTACAGCCCCTACACTGATCCAATAAACATGTTCCTCATCTCTCTTTCTCTCTTGGCAACATGATATGATTAATATGTATGGCCTGCTGCAGAGGGGGAACAGTGCACACAGACATGGTACCATTCTGTGAAGGCTCTACACTATGCCTACACAGATGTTATTAAATCCTGGGGCACATGTAAATACAAACATAAAAACTGACCACATAGATCAAACACTGCTGTTATAATATTCATAAGGAATTTTGTTGCCTTAGGCTTTTCTGTTTTGGAGCAGGTTTTAAAGGTACCACATCATTCGGTCCCGGTTCATATGTGGCATTAAAATCTATTAGAGCAAACAAAATTCACGCACAGTGGATCAAGTGCAAGGCTCAAACCAAATGCATCAAATCACACAAAACGAGCCAGCACAAGGTGGATGGCAAGCAGAAAAATATCTTTTATTGTGGCAAAATAAAATAAAGCATTGCAAATTGGTTTTGGCCTAACAATAGCCTTCTTCAGTGCAAAAAGAAAAATATATTTTTCTGCTTGCCATCCACCTTGTGCTGGCTCGTTTTGTGTGATTAAAATCTATTATCCATTGCTTTTTCTTAAAGTTAGTGTAATTTTTAATACCCCTCCTCATGGGTTATCTATTATCTTTTCTAAACCTACGAGTTTCATATAATGACTCGACCTTTTTTACATGTTATGTTTAGTTAACATATTCTTTTTTACATTTTCTGTGTATTGCTAAGATACTCATGAATCCTATCTGGCAGTTTGTTTACCCTATATAAAATGTATCAAAGACATCACAGGATGCTAAATTAACCACATATTTTGACCTACAATCAGCATAATGGCAAAAAGAATCTTTGTAGGTGTCCTAGGAGGATCTATATTACCATATTGCGTGCTCAGAAGAGCGAACGACAGATAATAAACCCCATGTAAGCGAAAGCTTACATCAAAACTTTAGAACAGCGATTATTTTCCAATGGAAAACAATCGCTGTTCCAAAACAACAACAACAGCAAAAAAAAAAAGTCAAAAATTACTTAATGTGGAGGGTTGTGCCCCCCACATCCCCTACTTAAATATACCAACTCTAAGATCGCACTAGAGTGCCAAAAACGCAAAGTAGCAAAATCGGCCAAACAAATTCTTTCTCAGGGAAAGAATTCACTGAAATGCCACTTCCCTGCCTCATGTACACAGACAACCCTCTCCTCCTCCCAACAAATTCCAAAACATGTGAGAGATGCAACCATATAGCCAAACTGGAGGCTAAGCTCTCTCAACTCAGTACTGGCGTAACCAGTCAGGAGGAGAAGGAAACCACACTCACTACAATTCCAGTCTCACATAGACCTACCACGACAGCAAATCAAACACATAAACACACAAAAACATACTCGGACGCTCTAAATAAAAATCTGCCTAAGCAGCAGAGACCTCCAAAGCAGACACCCAAGCAACCGCTACCCCAAAACAAAACACGTGCAACACATAGCTCACAAAGCCAGTGTGCCGAACAGTCACAGCCCTTAAGGCTAAACAACACACCTGATACACTTGTAATAGGTGACTCTATCGTCAGGCACACTGACATCCCGCTCACCAGGCTGAACAAGGAGAAGGTCACGGTGAGCTGCCTGTCGGGCGCTAGGATCCGCCACATAATACAAGCACTCAGGTCACTCCAAGACAAGTACAAACATGACTCCGTCATTGTCCATGCTGGTGTGAATGACCTGAGATGTACCTCCCAGGACTACATGAAAAGAGACATAGAAGAGCTCTCTGAGCATGCAGCCCAGGCCGGTATGACCCTGACCTTGAGTAGCATCTTACCTTCACCAAGAATGATGCCACGATATGAAGACAAGATGATTAATTTCAACAACTGGCTTAAGTATTGGTGTCATTCAAAGGGGATCCAATGCCTGTCAGCCTGGGATGACATGCTCGACAAGCCACGATGCTTCACTAAGGACGGCTTGCACCTGCCACCCCTGGGCTTTCGGATATTGGCAAAGGCTCTTGCTACCCCCATAGTGCCTTTTTTAGGCAAGGCTCAAAAGACAAACCCACCTCCATAGGTATCACAAGGGATAAGAAACTAAGAGTAATGCTACTCAACGCCAGAAGTCTATACCTCAAGATGCATGCACTCGAAACTCTCCTTAGCATGGAGAACATCGATATCTGTGCAGTAACAGAAACCTGGTTCAAGGCTCCCGAGAGCACCCCAGCACTACCAGGTTATACCTCATACCATGCTTTTGGCCCCAAAACTTGGACCGAACCAGAAAAGGAGGGGGAGTATCAATATTCGTCAAAGATACCCACACCTCCAGGTTGGTGGCACAGCACAAAGCATCAGAGACTATCCATGTGCAACTAACAGTGGGTAAAACTGCCTTCCAGTTTATAGCCTGCTACAGACCACCCTCCCAAACTCAGGAACCCCACTCGGCCTTCCTGAGAACACTGGAAAATATGAAGGTCTCTCCAAACACCATTATATTGGGTGACTTCAACTACCCAAATATAGACTGGGAGCATTACTCTAGCTCCAACACCCTAGCTCAAAGGTTCCTAGAATTTATAAACTCAAATGCTATGGAAAAACTTGTTACCATTCCCACAACAGGGGAAAACATACTGGACCTGATCATCACCAACATGGGGACTCTATGCTCCAGACCAGAAGTGTATCCCTCACTGGTAAGATCAGACCATAAACTAATCTCACTGGATATTCACATCCCGACCCCACCCCCTGCCCAGAAAACCACAGTGAAAAACTTCTGTAAAGCAAATTTCACACTCCTCAAAACCGAGGTGGAATCCTTCAAAGTCCCCGGGCCTGTGGAAAATACGGCCCAGACAGCAGAATCCTTTATAAACGCATTCTATGAACACCTTCAGGAATGCATGGATCATGCAATCCCAAATAAAACCAAGACCCAATCCTCCAAAGGCAGACGTCCTGTCTGGTGTACCCCAGCCATAAACAAACTATACAATAGAAGGAGGAAGCTACTACATGATAGAGCAAAATCCCAAAAAGGGATGGCATCTCTGATCAGTGTTAGCAAAAAACTACGGGCACTCATAAAATCGTCTAAGGCCAGCTTCGAAAGGATAATCACAAGGCTTTCTTTAGTTATGTTAGGAACCTGGGTGGGAATTCCCAGATATGCTCAGAATTAGTCCAAAATGACAAAAAATACACCGAACCCACAGACATTGCCAACATCCTAGCTGACAGGTTCAGTGCAAACTTCTCCCCTCCCACCAAAGGGCAAATATCTATCCCAGCAGAGTGCTGCCCCCCTGACATCTCAGATGCTCAGGTAAGAGCCGCCCTCTCCAAAGTAAAAAAACACAGCATCAATGGGACCAGATGGTGTCCAGGGCTGCGTCCTACATGAACTCCAAGAAGAGATAAACCCAAACATAAAACTACTGTTCAATCTCAGCCTTACCACAGGATATGTACCCAAAGAGTGGCATACAGCAACAGTGGTCCCTCTCCACAAAGGTGGTGCCTCAACGGATCCTGGAAACTATCGCCCCCATAAGCCTGACTAGCTTGGTCTGCAAAGCTATGGAAAGGATCATTATGGACCTCATAAATAAAGATATTGGGGACCTACAGACACTGGATCCTACCCAGTTCGCCTTTGTTAAGGGCAGATCCTGCCTCTTAAACCTGGTCGATTTCTTTGAAACAGTCACCAAGGCCACTGACGAGGGGAAGGTGGTCCACACAGCCTACGTGGACCTCGCAAAAGCCTTCGATACAATACCCCACTGGCATTATAGATAAGCTCACCAGCTTAAATATAAACCCCTATGTCACTAGATGGGTTGCAAACTGGTTCAAGGACAGAACCCACATGGTTAGAATTGCTGGAGCCATGTCAGACTCCAAACCAGTTACAAGTGGCATCCCACAAGGCTCAGTCCTGGGACCTCTCTTGTTCGGTATATATTTCTCGGAGGTACAGGCCAACACGGAAGGACTGTGGCTGACCAAGTTCGCAGATGACTGCAAACTGGGTGCCATAATCGACTCTCCAGCTGACACAAGCATCCTCCAAAAGGGCCTCATAGAAACAGACAACTGGTGACAGAGCCATGGCCTCAAGCTAAAAGACAAAAAGTGTATAGTCATCCCCTTTGGCAAAAACAAAGTACCCACAAATTACCACATAGGTGGTAATCCATTAAGTACAGAAGAAGTAATTAGGGACCTGGGGACCCAAATTGATAGCAATCTCTCATATGACAACCACGTGGCCAAAGTGGTTATAAAAACATTTTATATAGCCCACCTAATCATGAAGGGATTCACATCTTGATCAGGGGAGGTCATCATGCCTCTTTACTCATCCCTCATCAGGCCCATAATTGAGTACAATGCCCCTTTTGGGATGTACCTTACCAGACACCTGCAGCAACTGGAAAGACCCCAAAAGTACCTCACCAAGAGGATCAAAGGGCTCAAACAGATGCCATATGCTGCCCGGTTAAAGAAACTCCAGCTCTACTCAGTGCATACGGCCTGCTCAGAGGCGATCTGAGCCTGACATATAAAGCCATGTCCAATCCGGAATTAATGGACATGCTGCACCTCAGAAAATCCAAATCCCATCGAGCTACGCGCTTGAGAGACTTGAAACTCAGCACTGAAATAAATAAGACATGCTGGAGGGACAGATTCATAACCCAGAGGTTCCCTTCACTCTGGAATAAAATCCCAGTCCAGGTTAGGCAGAGTCCCTCATTGACTCTCTTCAAGAGGAATCTTGATGAGTGGATGGGGGATCGTAGATTTACCCCGGGTATCACTTCTGTGTCACTGTTAGACAGAGGCACAGTATACTAACCTCGAAAAAGGGCATAGCAAAATAAATTTAAAATGGGTGGCGAAAGCCAAACACACTCTGGCTAGGCTTATAAATGCCCTAGAGCAGATAGCCTAGTATGAACCTATGAACCCTATTTTGCCTTTTCACGCTTTACTGTTCGACAAAAACGCTTTCAACAACCTGTGTCTGCAACTGCGTAATAGGGAACCTCCTAGGATGTACGTAAAAAACACTAGTGTTAACATACTCATAGTAGTTGCAGTTCCTGCATTTTTGTTTCCCCTTTCTACATGATTCACATTCATTATAAGATTTCTATTACCTTAATTGTCTCTTTAAATTCTTTTTATTCTTACAAGTGAAACTAGGGGTTATTCCCACTATTTTTAAAGCTTTCATCCAAACTAAGAATGCTCCAATTCCTTTTTAATAATTTACATATCTGGTGTGTATCTTGCATATATGTAAGCAAAAACCTACGCATTGTTGATAAATTATCATTTCAATCACTCCACTATTTTCATTATTAACACCTAAATTTTCAGAAACCGTATTCTAACAACCAAAAAGTACATCATTATTTTCTAGTCTACTGCATAACTAAGTCTTTTGTCAGCAAAATGTATTTCTTTCCATTACCACTGATCATATGAATCAATTGGATAATTATAGAAAGCACATAAAGGCAAGTCTTAGTAAAGCATAGCCTCTGTACAGAAAGAAAAGAAAGCAAACAATTATTGAAGAACTGATTATTAATGATTTAAATTTAAAACAACAGCTAGTAATGTATGTATTTATGTATTCTTATCTTCATTGTCTATGGTTGTATTTATATGTTTTTAAATATGTATTTCTCTTTAACAATATTTGATTTTGTGTCTTAACATTGATGTGATATGTAATGTGAGTGTTTTTTAACTTATTTGTACAAGGATTTTTTGAATGGATTTATTCTAAAGATGTCTTGTTCCAAATGTAGACATATGAATTGTCAGAGTGGTGTTTTGTTTCAGTTTGCTTTTTTTCTTTTTCACCTTTGCTGGGTTAATAGTTTTTTTCAGTTTGGTGTATAACCCTGTCAAAGGCTGAAGTTAAGCCTATATAAGTTACATCACAAAACACTTATTCATTTGTAGCTGTCATGATTCTGTTAATGCGGTGGTGGTGCTGCGGTAGTGTTGTCGCCTCGCAGTAAGTCGCTGTCTGGTTTGATTCTCAGCTAGAGCGTCTTCTGCGTGGAGATATGCGTGAATGGGCATACCTTCGTTGAAGGTTGTGCATCAGGGCTGGTAACTCGGCACGTAAAAATCAACTACCAATCATTAGCAGACCGGAGTTCTGCTGTGGTGACCCCTAACCAGGTAAAGCCGAAAGACACAAACAAGCTGTCATGATTCTGTTACAGAACATCATGTAACATGAATATATAGAATTATTTTCAAAATATTCATGCTGATATATGGTTTCAAGTTCTAATCTTTCCAATTCTGACAATAATTTATCCAAAATAACATTCTACATTATTTTTCCTCAACAAGAAAATAAACATATGAGTCTTTATGACCTTTGTCCTATTCCCCTGTCCCTTAAAGATGGGTTTAACAAGTGCACATCTCCAATCTTGAGGAATCTCCCCATACTTAAATGATTTACTATTAAATGTCTGAAGTGCCTGTGCTCAACTGACGTGGTGAAAATGCACTTTTCAAATGGGCAGAATGCCAAACCAAAATACATTGACTACACTACAGCAAAAAGGGAGTGTAGTTGAGATCACAGCTCAGTGAGGAACAGGGAATTATCCCATTTCCACACTGTAGTGTGATCTTAGAGTTAGTATATTTAATTTGCAGGGGGTGTGGGGATACATAGTTCCCCTGCAAAATATTACAACTAACCAACCATTGACTGTAGAGTATAACATACATTAAGGTGCATAGCATGCGTGACTGATGTCACCTCCTACTACGTCAAATACATCGAACTACAGATGTTGGTGTATTCATTTTCGCCACGGCAGCTGTTTGAAAGTTCCGAATTCAGCATTTCTGGTCGACCATTGTGACCGGTCGAAAAATGCAGTTTTGGAATTTCAGTAGTAAACCAACTTAAATGATGGTACTGTAAGTTGAAGCTAAAGTGTTCTCTGTTGCTAATTCTGTCTCCTCACTGTGCTTCTTGTGGGTCTAGTTTGCACAGTTCTTTTTCAGTGTAATCTAATTTAGTTTCAGTAGATGAAGTTACTTGGACGTTACTAGTTCAATTCATCAAGTCCTTAGTGGAGCCAAACTGTTTTGGATAAGATTTCATAAATATATTTATATTTTGTTGTTTTATAAAAGAAATTTTAGAAATTAGACACAGTTTATTATTTGTATGTTTTATTTCTTCCACGTTATGTATGTATAAAACAGTTTCCTATTGTGCTTTACATCATTATATACCTTTTCTTCAATTTTTTTTCTTATCTTGTCTCTTACTATGTTTAATTTGTCTGTCCAGTCATTTATTTTACAGTTATGCTTTAGCCTCAATTCCATTTCTTGTGCTTTTTTTTATTTTTTATCCTAATTATTTTCTTCTTATGGAATTATTTCCTCCTGACCATGTCTGCCTAGAACCTGATGCTAAGCATTTTTTTAAAATTCAATTTCCCTTTCAAAACTTGCCATATTCCTTCTAAAGTCTTTCTGCTGAATGCATAATGACTGCTTTGCATCCGTATCACTTGCTAGTAATCATCTGAGCATTGTTTTAAATTTCAGTTTGGTAGGATTATCTAACACTGATTTAACCTTTATAACTCTATCATCCATGCACATCAAATGTGACAAAACCTAATGACGTAGCAATCAATTCCTTAGGAACACAAATGTTCAAAATGTTACGTTCCCTGATAGATTTGTTTACAATCTACAGCAATGTGTTGCTCCTGAACATGGGTTGTAAATAATTTCCATATTAATGTTGTATAATCAGTATTACTCAAGTCTATTTCTGGTAAATTTAAGTCCCTAGCTAGTATTAGTTTTCCCTCCTGTGTTTCATGCAAGAAGTGTACAAATTCCTCTAAGTCATTAGCACTTGACTTCAGTAGTCTCTCTCTCTCTCTCTCTCTCTCTCTATATATATATATATATATATATATATATATATATATATATAGGTCCCTATTGAATCAGATAAGTTTCAGAACTTCAAACATCATACAACCGAGACCTTATGATCAAAGTTTTGAAACTTCGAACGCTTTCCATGGAGATTGCCATAAAGTGTAGAAGGGGGAATTTACCATTTTCCTCACTGTAATATGATCTCAGAGTTGGTATATTTAATTAGCAGGGGGTGCAGGAATGTAGGGGGGTTGATCCCTTCAAAAACATATTTTTTTTAAATTTTAGTTTCAAAGTTTCAAATCTTTGATCATATGGTCTCGGACGTATGATGTTCAAAGTTTTGAAACTTGATCTGATAGGGACCAATATATATATATATATATATATATATATATATATATATAAATATATATATATATATATATATATATTTCACTGAAACGTAAATTCGCTACCTCACTTTCGTGAAAGTACATTTTTTCGAAAATGCACTTTCATGTAAAAAGAAAAATAAAAGTAAAAAAAAATACAAGAAATACAAACATGCAGTTTGCATGTAACGTTAGCTGTACATCAAAGTTTAGTGCTGATGTACAACTAAGCAAACAATTGCTGAGATCATGGTATAGTGGGGATAAGGGAATATTCCCTATTCCCCACTGTAATGTGATCACAGAGTTAGAATATTAAAGTAGGGAGGTGTGGGGGGCGCAGGGGCTTGCCTCCCTGCATAATAGTGTTTAGTGTGTTTTTTTTTTTTTTTTGGTTTAGGTTTTATTTTTCTTTTTAAACAAAAGTGCACTTTTGAAAAACGCACTTTTGCGAAAGCGAGGTCGCGAATTAACGTTTTGATGAAATGTAAGTTCACTGGATCAAAGTAGATACATATATATATATATATATATATATATATATATATATATATATATATATGTATTTATATAGATATATATATATATATATATATATGTATATATACATATATATATATATATATATATATATATATATATATATATATATATATATATATATATATATATATATATATATATGTTCGACACTTCACAATGCCAAAATTCATATGGCCGAGACCATATGATCGACATTTGAAATGTTGAACATATGAAAACCAAAACAAAAAAACAACAAACACTTACCAAAACACAGCTAGCAGGGGGGCAAGCTGCCCTGCACCCCCTGTGGGGGGCTCTGGCCCCACCCACCCCCATAACTTAAATATACCAACTCTGAGATCGCACTACAGTGCAGTAATGAAAATCTTTCCATTCTGCACTATACAGAGATGCTGGTTCCGCATTGTCGGCATTTCAAATGTCGATCATATGGTCTCAGCCATGTGCATTTTGGCATTTTGAAGTGCTGACAATGTGAAGGGGACCCATATATATATATATATATATATATATATATATATATATATATATATATATATATATATATATATATAATATATATATATGTATATATACACATATATAAAAAGAGATATATGTATATATTACTAATGCTCAATCAAATCTTGCTATCTGAAATGTTAAATTTCTGACCTGGCAAAAATTATGTCTTGTGTTAATCAAATATTTCAACATGTATGCTGTAAAAATTCTCTTCCCTTGTCTTGACAAGCAGACTCCATTCTGTCTAAATACATACTCCCAATATTACATTTGAATATGGTATACACTTCCACATTTTAAAATGGGCCATTTTTTTGTGTTGGCAATTACCCAAAAATCTATTCACTCACACTGGCTGACTCTCATTTCTATATATGATTTGTGAAAAATATGTCCTAACACTTGCACAAGCTATACTACCTGAAAGGGCTATAACTTCCCTACTGTCAAAGAGTCCTTCAAAATTAGAGAATGGGCATTTAGTACAAATGTCAATATTATTGTCTAAACATATAATATCAATTATGGCAGGTATCATAGCTTCGAGTGCTGTTTGATTAAGCTTGACATGGTGTGTGTGGATGCAGCTGTGTCTGGCAGCTGTTGTATGTTGCCATTTTCATCTCCAGGAAGCTGTGGGTTGGAGCTTGTGAGTGAGGTTTCCTGATGCTTGCATATTAGGAAGAGATATTTGGTGTTTCAGCCTGGATCCAGGGGATGGGGGTGGATAAAACTGTGAGTTTGGATATTTTAGCAAATAGGAGTTTATTTATACATCTGCTGAGTTAGAGGTGGGAAGGCTAGACGAATGTGTTATCTCTTGTTGTGGTGGCTTGTTCAGAGGTTTTTTTTTTTTTTTTGGTCTGTTTGTTCTCTGTTCTTTTCCTGGCTGCTGCCTCACTGAAAGGGAAGGAATTTAGGCTTGAAGTTGCAGTGAAGTGAAGCTTTGCTTCAGGTGCATCTCGAGCCTCTGGTATGCAGTACACAGCCACATTAACAGAAACAGATGCTCCTAGGTTGCTATGACAATGGAGAGAGAGTAACGATAATGCTTAACAGCTCTGAGGAGGTTCCAAGATGATTCTCAGCAATGAAGTTTTTGATTTTTAAAAAAAATATATAAGGGCTGTATGTACATGTATTGATGGTCTCCCAACACTTCATTTAGCTCATTATCATGATTTTTGATAAAAAATAATAATAAGTGCAATTTTATATTTAAAATGTATTTTGGTCCAAACACATTAAGGACTTACATAAGACTGGAAGTCTGAGTTATTTTGCAAGACTAAGAGCACTCGGTCTTGTGCAGTACCCTTTGCAGTGGTCTGGGAGGTGAGCTTGCTTGGATGTGTTGGGCATATGGTGATAGCTGATTCTAGGAGTGTTTGGGGTTACTGGGTAGTGCTCGAGAGTCATCGGATTTCCTTCATGGATATATCTGTGGGAATGGAAGGTGTGTTGAGTGGTTCAATGGCAGAGTGGCCACTGCATGGAACAGGCTGGTAAAATGGAACAGGACAAATATTGGTTTGGATATTTTAGGAACAGCCTGGAAACACACCACATGAACTAGTGAATGGTATTCTGGCAAAACTGGATGGGCATTGTTGCCCGTGCTTGAAGTACTGATATGTGTGCATGTAAGGATGGAAATATACTTATAACAAATAAGAAACTAGAAGGGTCTTATAATTTAATGTCTATGGACTGTATAAACATGCTTGGAAGGAGCTAATAATAAGAATAAGCCCTACTGCTTGTGGTCTCTCAAATAACTAAGCAACAGTCAAAAAAAGAAACACACACACAGTAGTTATGTAATGTATGATTTTAGTAAATCTAGACATAAAATATATAATCATCATATAAGATGAAGCAGTCTTCTGAATTTAGATATTCAAGACAGGATTTAATAACAAGGGGTTGTGTATAATAACACTACTGTCTTAACTTTTCATAAATGCATGATGATTTTCTTATATAAGTAAATATGCATAACACGTCTTGCAATTGCTTTAACTTGAATTGTAATTTTTGTAACCCATCTTGACCATATATGATACTTAAGCAATTACCAAGATAACTAATGTTTTATACATCAAACTGGCAAAGTTGTTCAAGAGAAACAATAGAAGCCTGAACTTGAAATGTCACAGAATGTAACAATCATATTCTGAACAAATAGTATTAAATTGACAATAGACACTCAATTTAATAACACAAGTTTGTGTATAACAACACTACTTATTTAACTTGTCATAAATGACATACACTATATTGAACATCAATGGGAAGCATGATGATTTTCTCATACAAGTAAATGTACATAACAAGTCATATAATTGCTTTAACTTGAATTGTGGTTTTGTAACCCATCTTGACCACATGTAATACTTAAGTTGTTACCAAGGTAACTAATGTTTTACATGACATCAAACTGACAAAGTTGTTCAAGGGAAACAATAGAAGCCTGAACTAGAAATGTTACAGAATGTAACAATCACATTCTGAAAAAATAGTATTAAATTGACAATAATCACACAGTTTAAACTTTGCTGATTTTACAAAATAGAATGTTGCCATTTAAATCAAAAACGTTTAGTATATGCCGTAAAATGGCAATTTATGAATATGAAAAGGGAACTTCTAATCATTAATCACAGTAAGTGAATTTGCTGTTTGTAACCTATAATTTCACTCATTTTATAATAAGAAATGACAGATATAAAAATCCTTCTGTGTAGGAAATAGGGGAAGAGGGATGCCCTGATAATTAAAACACACTAACTTTCATCAATGTTCACATAAAATAAATTTGATGCTTTAAGTAAGTTAGTAACAAACAAAGTGATTACTTAAATACTGGCAAACAATGAAATATAACTTCTGATATATCCAGTAAACTACATTGTATTATAAACATTAGGTATACATTTTATTACCATCTATTTATGTTAAGTAATAAGTTTTGAAAGATGTCATTAATAAGGGTGAATATGTTAAATAACTGTGTGCTATAATCTTTCACTGAGGTTTTATATATGATACATCCTACTTTACTATGATTGAAATGCTTGTCATCTATCTTTCATGTAAATATTAATCTTATACAACAAGAAGGCATTTATATTGTATTAGAATTCTGTCTAATCTACAATGGTATATCTGTTTAAAGTAATAGAAATATTGCTTATTCCTATTACAAATATTCTCCATATGATAATTCAATTTATGGAGCTCAGATGTTCTGGATTGTCAAGGTATGAGTGATAATCTGATGAACCTAGGTGTATCCATCAGATTAGGAATGATTTTCATTCCTTGGCTAGTGCAGATCTTAGTTTTGTTAACATTTATTAATTTAAATTTATTTCACCAAATCAATTTGTAGAATATGAACAGTAAAACCATGTGTTTGAGGGAATTGAGTATGTGACAGTCTGTATGTATTAAAACATATTGTTTACTATGAACTTTGAATGAACTCCGAGCAACGAGAAAATGCTGAAAAGCAAGAGTCTGCCTGAAAGCAGGAAATGTGCCTTTTATGGAAATGCATCCGATTTTCTTTCTTTGCCTAGAGATATGATGATGTGAATTGTCTTATGTTTACGGGTAAACCTTTGATTGGTTAATTGCCCTGTATAATGGTCTAATTGGTTCATTTATATATTTTTGTACTGTCAGCAATATATCCAGTATATAAGCTTGTTTATTCCTTTGTTCTGGGAGTCTCCCTGGTACTTTCCATGAGGCTCCCGCACGTGTGTACTATACTTAATAAAAGCCATTAAAAGAGAGAAAGAACTATATTTGTCTTCATTTTCGAAGTATAGTGAAACGTAACAATTGGTGCCATTTACTCGGATCAGAATTGGGAACAAGCTGCAGCGGTCAGGAAGTGGAAAAAATACTGCTAATTAAAGGGCCCATAACAGATTTTTCTGTTTTTGCAGTGTTTGTTTCATCTCTCTGCCTGTCTGCTTTAAAGATTTAAAAAAAAAAAAAAAAATTTTTTTTTGCAGAACGGAAGTTATCCTTTCTCTCATTCAGTTGTTTTAAGGTAAGTGGCATGCATTTTTTCTCTGCTGTTAAGTGTGCAGTATGATATTCGGGTAATACGGAAATACTGGCATCATAAGTATGAAAGGAGGAATGATAGTGGGCTAAAAAGACATTTATATAATGCCTTAGCTAAACCTGTGTTAAACAAGTATAGCTTATTGAGTGAAAATGGGAGCGAGTGCAGGAAAAATAAATGAGCCAAAAAGAGGTACACCAGCTGGTTATATGTTTTATCGTGTGTCCCGGGACAGTTATATGTATTTAAACCAGTGGATCACCCTAACTAAAAATGGTGGTAACCTTGCCTTTCCTGAAAATGGTAGTTTTAAGATATATTGATTAATTTGCAAAAGAAGTTAAAAAAGAAAGGAAGATTACCAGGGTTGTATTGGGCAGCATTTAATGATTGGATGTGTGAAGCTAAAGAAAGGGAAAAGGATTCGGTCGTCAGTAGTCCTAAAGATAGTCAAAAGAAACTAAAAGAGCAGATAAAGGAACTGTGACATACTGCGACTAATCTAGATGCAACAAATGGAAAACGTTTAAAGGAACCGCCCTTTAAAGGATTATATCCTGTACAAGAATTAAATACATTGCAAATAACTGAATCATCTGAGGATGATAACCCCTGGTTTCCCCCGCCCCCTACAGCTCCTCCACCATTATATCAGCCCTCGCAAGTTCAAGACGGAGCAGTAAGCTCTACGACAGTGGGCAGAGGCCGGCGGGGAGAAGAACAGACCACACTTGAGTCTGGAAGTGGAACTCAGGCAATGGGAAGTCAGCCTAGTAGACTGCTTATAGAGCAACCGGACCAAACAGAAACTCCTAGCAAGTCATCACCTAGATTAACTTGCTCAAAGACAAAAAAACATAAAAGAAAGGCACGAATGCTTTTTGACCCTAGGCCTAGACAGTCGAAAAAATATTATAATAAGAAAGCCATATATTTACACAAGGGTAAGATTTACAAACAATGTCCTATTATAATTGAAGACAAAGACGATTACAGTGGACTGGACAAATCTAATCCAGACTCTGACTCTGAATTGGGCACCAGCCCATCAGATGAAGAGAGAATATTTCTGTTAAGAGAAGTCCCGAATCCAGACCATGCTAGAGATGCAGGGCAACCGGCCACAGTACTAGTGCCTAGGGTGTGGTCGGCAGTTGATTTTCAAGCCATTACCAAATCACTTCCACCTATTCACAATAACTCAGCAAAGTTTCAACCCATACTGGCAGGACATATCTGTTTGCAAAATCCTACCATAGAAGAGGTTAGAGCTGTCCTCCAATACGCTGTACCAGCCAATCTTATGAAATGTATCTGGGATCATGCTAATGTTCCTACACCAATACCAAAGCACAATATGCAAGGAGAAAATGGATTTGAAATGGTTAGACAATGTATAGTTGATTCTATAACTGTAATTGTACCACCTACCCCCAGTTGGTTGAAAATCAAATCAATCATACAGCAAGAGGATGAGCCTATAGACAAATACTTAAATCGACTCACTGAAGCCTTTGAGGCATATTCTGGGTACCCTGAACCCACCGAAGGACCAGCACAAAACAGACTGTCAGCTGCCTTTGTGGATGGGCTACGCCTTCAAGTAACAGACAAGTTAAAAGAAGAATGTTTAAATTGGCCTAGTTTGGGCCTGCATGAGTAAGTCCAACAGGTACAATACCTCTCTGACCATTTAGCTAAAGAACAGAAAGATTTACAGGAGAAATTAGTAAAAGCACAAATACAAATGTGTAATGTTTTTGGTCAACGGGGTAGAGGGCGAGGAAGGGGAAGAGGGAGGGATGGACGTCAAGGACCCGGAAATCAGAATAGACAAAATTGGCAGGGCACACAGTCGGCTCCACCCCAAAATTCTAGTAATCAGACAGAATGTTTCAACTGTGGCCAATCAGGCCATTGTAAAAATGAATGCCCATATTTGGCTGAGCAACCAGCACCGTACACAGATACTTCACAACAATGGAATTCTACTTGGACACCGTCCAGTCAGCAGCAACCTCAATGAAGGTTCTCTGAACAGAAACAACAGCAATTGTGTCCTTTTATTCCTGTGGATCAGGATGGACCACATGTAATATTACTGGTTAAAAATAAACCCTATCTGCTTTTAATTGATACCGGAGCAACTAAATCCATGTTAGCTGGCAAAGCAGCCATGACTGTTCCCCTTTCTGACAAAATAACTAGAGGGGTGGGTGTCTCTGGTATACCTATCAAACACTCTGAAACTATTCCAGTCCCAGTTACCTTGGGACCTCTACAGGATAACCATGCATTCCTGGTAGGACCTTCAGCACCATTAAATCTTTTGGGGAGAGATCTGCTTTGCAAAATGGGGGCTACCATTTTTTGCACAGCAGGTGGAGTCTATCTCCAAGTACATTCAGACCAACAAGATAGAACCCTAGCAGCTCTGGATGACTCAGCCATCTTACAGACGATGTGTATCCAGCCACATTCTGGCAGAGATTAATATTTATATTCCCTACCTTCTTGATTGTGGACTACTCATGACAATGATGTCAGATTTTTGACCTCAGCTACTCCTGTTAAAATAACCCTAAAACCAGGAGCAAAGTTACGGTGAGTGCCTCAATACTCTTTGATGACTGAGGCTATAACTGGTATTGCCCCTGTTATTTCTGCATTGGAATGACAAGGAATCATAGTACCTACCACAAGTCCATGTAATACCCCAATGTTAACGGTGAAGAAACCCGGAAAACAAGCTTACAGATTTGTGCAAGACTTGTGGGAAGTTAATAAAGCAGTTTTGCCCATCTTCCTGATTGTACCAAACCCAGCTACTATTCTAAGCTGTATCCCACCTAATGCAAAATGTTTCACGGTGATAGATATCTCATCAGCTTTTTTCTCTATTCCAGTGCACCCCGATAGTCAGTATTTATTTGCACTTACCTATAAGGGCCAACAGTATACTTGGACTCGATTGCCCCAGGGATATGTAGAATCTCCAACCTTATTCTCTAGAGAGATGCATAGACAGTTACAGGATCTCCGACTACCATCACTTTCTGTTCTAGTTCAATATGTAGATGATATCCTGATAGCTTCGCCTGACTGTGACTCATGTAGGGAAGATTCCCTTTTGGTGTTTAACTTTTTAGCTATGCATGGATTCAAAGTCAATAAATCAAAATTACAATTTTGTCAACAAAACAATATTTGGGACATATCATTACAATGGGTTCTTGTCAAATACTCCCAAATCGCATAATCTCTATTCAAAAAGCCCCATGCCCTATAACACAGAGACAACTTCGAGGATTCCTAGGCCTAGCAGGATATTGTAGACAATGGGTACCTAATTTTTCAGAGCTTTCAGCCCCACTTTTACAACTTCTAAAAAAAAAAATCACAGACCCTTTACCTTGGACGTCACACCACGATGAGGCTTTTCAGGCTATAAAGACAGCCTTAGTAAATCCTCCAGCACTAGGATTGCCAGATTATTCAAAACCAATTATTTTCTTTTTCTGTGAGCAAAACAAAACTGCCTTGGGTCTCTTAGCCCAGCAATGCACTGGAGGTTACTGGTCTATCACTTATTATAGCACTCAACTAGATCCGGTTGCCTCTGGTTACCAGCTTGCTTATGAGCAGTGGCAGCTGCTGCTATTTTGATTGACATGGCAGCTCCACTAACCTTGGGACATGAAACAATATTAGCAGTCCCACATGTAGTTCAGGCATTACTTTTAAAAACGAAAACACATTACCTCTCCAACGCATGCCTTACTAAATACGAATTGAGTTTAATAAATAATCCCTCCTTGCAAGTAATACGCTGCCCACCACTGAACCCTGCCTCTTTAATAGCAACCTCGAATGAGGGTGAACCACATGATTGTATGCTTGTAGTTAACTCTACTCTTTCTCCTAGGTTACATTTGTACAATACTCCTTTGCAAAATCCGGATTTGATTCTTTTTGTTGATGGGTCCTGTTTGCAAACAAACTCCAGAGAATTCCAAGCAGCTTGGTCAGTCTGTACACTGACTGAAGTTTTAAGATCAGTACGATTACCCCCAGGCACATCCGTGCAGGCTGCGGAACTAGTGGCACTATCGAATGCATGCAAAATAGCTAAGGACAAGTCTGTCACTATATATACTGACTCCCGTTATGCCCATGGGGTTGTTCATGATTTTGGTATCCTATGGAAAGAACACGGGTTTTTAACGTCTTCTGGGTCTCCCGTTAAAAAACATTTTTATATAAATAACCTATTACAGCATTTATTGTTACCATCTCAAATTGCTGTTGTAAAATGTGCAGCCCATCAATCCAATGACTCTTTTGAAACCAAAGGCAATAATTTTGCTGACTGGGCTGCAAAACAGGCTGCTCTTTCACAAACTGTTCAAGGACATTTTTTGCAGCCACTACAACCAATTGCTACTTTTGATACTACAGTGTTGAAAGCTTTACAAACTGAAGCTCCAGAATCAGAAAGAAAATCATGGCTGGCTCAAGGTTGTTTTAAATGCTCTGATCTCATTTGGAAACATTCAGATGGCAGACTGGTCTGCCCAATGTCCATGTTAAATTCTCTTATTAAAGCATATCACTTGCCAGCTCATGTTGAGGTACAAGCATTAATAAAACAAATCCAAAAGGATTGGTTTGCCCCAGGACTTTCTGCTTCTGTACAGCATTTTTTGAGCACATGCTCCTTTTGTTTACAGTATAACATTTCAAAAGGCACAATGGCTCCCACACAACCACTGCCAAAACCATTGGGACCATTCTGCACTTTGCAATGGGATTTTATTAAACTTCCATCTTGTGCTCATTTTAAATATGTTTTAACTGTTGTTGATGTTTTTTCTGGGTAGTTAGAAGCCTACCCATGTGTCAAAAATGATGCTATTTCAGTTGCTAAGAAACTTTGTTATGAATTAATACCTCGTTTTGGTGTTCCCTATCAAATATATTCAGATCGTAGAACACATTTTACTGCTGAATTAATTGATTCACTTTGCAAAATGTTAGGCATCACTCTCAAGTTTCATTGCCCTATAGATCACAAGCATCTGGTATTATCGAATGAATGAATCAGACACTGAAAACAAGACTGGCTAAAATTACTACTGAAATGGGCCTAACTTGGGTACAGGCCCTACCTCTAGCCTTGCTCCTATGAGAGCTCAAGTACATCCTACTAAATGTCTTTCTCCTCATGAAATCCTCATGGGCTGCCCTATGTGTATGCCCATGACTCCACCACCGCCCTTTTCTGAATATGATGAATTTGATCATAATATTTTCCTGTATTGCACTTCTCTTGTTTCTTTTTTACAGTTTCATCATCGCCAGGTAGTAGCAGCTCAGCAAACTCCTGATCCTTTCTTGTCCTCGGCACTACAACCAGGAGACTAGGTATACGTCAAGTCATTTTCTTGAAAAACAGCTCTTTAACCACGCTGGAAAGGGCCATTCCTGGTTTTACTGACCACTTTTTCAGCAGTTCAGTTACAAGGCTCACCCACCTGGATTCACATATCACATGTCAAGACGGTAATCCCATCTGAAGATCAGCAACCTTTACCTTTTGTTAGTCCAGATTCTCCACCTATTGCTACTCACACTTGCAGTCATACTGTACCGGCACCTAAAAATGCCTGAAGTTTATCCAATTACACAAACTCATCGAGCGCAACCGACATTTCCATAAAAATATTGCACATCGATTTTGGTGATTATTCTTGTTGTTTTGCTATTTTTACTGTGGCCATTTATATTTTCTGCTTCCTCTATGACTCATACCAAACAAGCTGTATGACATCCACCTTTCAACACCTATCAAGCCATTAAGTACGCATATGCATCATCCCTCAACGTCTCAGACTGTTGGGTTTGCACAGCTATTCCTACTGTTCATGGGGGATTGATGCTAAATATAGTCCCTTTAGGAGTTAAAGAAACCTGGACAAATTTGATCTATGATGCATCAAATGTCATTTCAAAAGACAAAATAGCATTACAGTTGTCTCTCCATCAAAATGGAACTGTGTGTTTTCAAAAACATGGTAAAACCAGAGTCGGGTGGAGCCATTGTAACAAAACAGTGGTAGATAACTGCACTGCGGACAATTCTGGTTGTGTAACAGACTTTTCACCTGTAAAAAGACTTGTTAAGGACTCTATAGCTAACTTTTCCCAGAAAATAGAAACTGTTTATTCAAAAATATTCCAAGGACTGCAGGACACCGAGGATCATTTTAAGTCTATCAACATCACAACATCACTATAAAGTAGAAAATTGTTATTTTGTGAGTGGAAGAAAAGCATATAAATTGCTACCAGGAGGCTGGTCTGGTAGCTGCTTCTTGGGCTATCTGGTTCTAGCTATTTAACATGTATCTGCATTACCTAAAGGAAAAATTTGAAACGTTCGAAAGGTAAAGAAGCCTGCTAATCCTGTAGGTTGGGTTGATGCTTCATGGATCTATCACCATGACTTAGCTCATGCTAGTACCAAAGGACTGTCCCATATGGACTTGGGTGATGATGTCATATCATGGGCTGGTATAATTCCATCTTACGGAGCAGTGAAATCAATTTGGGAACTGAGAAAGATGTCTAAATTGCTTGAAATACTAAGCAATGCTACATTTTCTGCCTTAGAATTAGTGGCCGATGAATTGACTGCTATGAGGGATGTAGTACTCCAAAATCGTATGGCCCTCAATTTCACCCTTGCAGTGAAAGGGGAAACTTGCGCTTTAATCCAGGAGGAGTGCTGTACATTTATTCCTGATAATCAGCACAAAATTGAAAGTCATCTTGAACTGATACAAAGAATTTCCGAACTTTCAAAGGCCAAGGAGGCTGATGGTTCAACATGGGCATGGTTAACCAACCTATTCTCAGGTTGGGGAGGTGGACTGCTGAAGCTGATTTTATTAATTGCAGTATTAGCAATTGTTGCTTTTCTTGTTCTATTCCTAATCAAAGCACTGATCTTAAAATTAATGTCTTCAAAAACTGTGAAAAAAGTGCCTAATTTTTATATGCCTGCAACTATGAATATGGATGATAAAATGACAATGTCTGCAAATAATGATAAGACCAGTAGCATGGTTATGCTAGAATTGGGACAAATGTATGATAGGTTAAGTGATGATGCTTACACAGCTTCAAATGGGGGATTGTAGAATATGAACAGTAAAAGCATGTGTTTGAGGGAATTGAGTATGTGACAGTCTGTATGTATTAAAACATATTGTTTACTATGAACTTTGAATGAACTCTGAGCAATGAGAAAATGCTGAAAAGCAAGAGTCTGCCTGAAAGCAGGAAATGTGCCTTTTATGGAAATGCATCCGATTTTCCTTCTTTTCCTAAAGATATGATGATGTGAATGGTCTTATGTCTATGGGTAAACCTTTGATTGGTTAATTGCCCTGTATAATGGTCTAATTGGTTCATTTATATATTTTTGTACTGTCAGCAATATCACCAGTATATAAGCTTGTTTATTCCTTTGTTCTGGGAGTCTCCCTGGTACTTTCCATGAGGATCCTGCATGTGTGTACTGTAGTTAATAAAAACCGCCGAAAGAGAGAAAGAACTATATTTGTCTTAATTTTCGAAGTATTGTGAAATGTAACAAATTTTAGTATGCCTGACCAAAGAATGACTTTATTGGCAAACACTCAAAGTATAAAATTGATAATTTCCTTTAAAAGCTCAAACATATACTTTATAGTTATCAGAGGAAAATGTTTAATAGTCACAATAAAACAAAAAATACATAATCTAAATAACCTAAGATGGATTTAACTTTATTATCATTAAATACTAATGGCTTAAACAATCCTAGCAAGAAACCAAATCTACTGAAACATTTAAAACTGAAAAAAGCACAAATTGTCTTCCTTCAAGAAACTTATGTCAAAACAAATGGCAATTACAAACAGAATCCTAAGGAATATATTATATTGGTGCAATCCACTTTAAGACAAGGCAAAACGGATAACAATTTTATGGAAAACAAATGTGATTAACCCAGAAATTATTTATACGTATGAAGATAAAGAATGCCTTATGGCATTAGTAATAGTTAAATATAATAACAATATGTACCCTAGCCAAGCTATACTGGCTCCCAGGGATTGAAACAGGAACTGTTAAAATACACTTGGATTTCATTTCCAATAATTATAAAGGCAACTTAATATTAGGAGGAGATTTTAACTGTACATTTGATATTTCTGGAACTACAAATAAAAGACTGCTGCATGCATCTGCTGTATCAAAAGCTTTAAACAAGTGAATAGAATAATTTTATCTTGTAGATACTTTCAATTTTAAAGAAGATAAATCTTTGTTGTTTTTCCATCAAGATCACAGATTTGGTGCCCAAACTAGAATAGATAAAATATTTGCTGCCCATGACTTACGCTCTAAAAATCATTAATTTCTCAGTCACTCCCTGTCCCTTTTCAAATCACAATTCATTGATACTAAAACTTCAAAATGGGTACAAACCATTAATCTTTAACTCCAGAATTCCAGCATATATAACTAAAATTAAAGAGTTCAACCCCCTGATTATTATCTGAATTATAATTCTTCTTAGATATTAATTACACCACAGAGATAAATAAAATAATGATATGGGACTCATTAAAAGCTTACATATATGGTAATATCGTAACTTGGTATAAAAAAATCAGAGAATGGGATTCTGAATATTAGATCTACAATCCAAACTTTTGACGGTAAAAGTTGAAAAAAATCAAAATCATTTGGAGATGATAAAGAATGTAGAAGTAACAAACAATAAATACAATGAAATTCTAACACATAAAACTAGTTTAGCTTTAGAAAAACTAAAAATGAATACCTTGGCCACTTCTCCCAAATATATACATAATTTATCCACAAGAATCAAAATACAATCAAAAGCTAATAACATTAAAAGTATATTCCATGAAAAGAAAGGGAAAAATGTCTCGGTTATAGGTGACATTCTTGATGCCTAAAGAAATCACTATATGGAACATTTCCAAAAAGAAAATATACATAGCAATCAATGGCATCTAGATGAAAAATATTCTAATATAAAAAAATACCAGAAAAATTAAAACTAGATCTGCAAGCACCCATATCCTACAAATAAATTACAGATACAATAAAAGAGAGTAAAATAATAAATCTCCAGATATAGCTGGCATAATTATGGAAATATATAGACTTTTTCCTTCAAAGATACTGTCCTTCTTCCATAAAACTCTATTAGAAATTCAGTCACAAGCTTTAATACCACCCTCTTGGAGATATTCCTTAATCACACGAATCCTAAAGAAAAACAAATCCCCAAACCTCTGTACCTCATATAGACCTATATCATTATTAAATAATAACTATAAGATATTTATGACAATATTAACTAACAGAATGAATATACCACTATCCAAAACAATAAATAATGATCAAACTAGATTTATATATCATAGACACACACATGACAATATTAAAATGACAATTTCTCTTACAGATTATGTTAATAAAGAAAATAAAGAAGCACTCATAATTGGCTTAGATATAGAGAAAGCCTTTGATTCCCTAAATTGGGACTATTCATTCAAAATCCTAATGCTATTTGGATTTCCTGCATCTTTTGTTCATCTCCTAAAGAATATAAAATAATTTAGCGTATGTCAAGTTCGGTTCTTTTACCTCTGAATCTATACATATAACAAAAGGCACTAAATAAGGATGTCCCATGTCACCAATTCTATTTGCTCTGGCTGTTGAAATATTGGCAGATTCAATTCGTAACAATATAAAAATCAAAGAAATAGATGTTTATGAACAATACAATTCTAAAGTAATGCTACTTGGTGATGACATATTACTAACATTATCTAATACAAAAGAGACATTAGAAGAATTAGATATATTAATTGACAAATTTTACATAACTTCAGGATTCCATTTCAATAAATCAAAATCAGCATTTTTATTTTTAAATAAAAAAAACTGCAGACTAAGGGGAGGTCACATCATAGGGAAACAAGAATCTACCTTAAAATATCTAGGAATTGAGTAATGCAAGGATACTAATGAATTAGTCTAAAAAAACTACAATAATATCATTAATACAATTAAAATCTGTGAAAAAATGGAAAAAATAATATTAACATCTGAAGATAGCTGACAGTTAATAAAAATGGTTTTACTGCCCAAGAACATATATATAGCCTTGGCAATACAACTGTTACTAGAAAGGAATATACTTAAAGAAATAAAGTCATGCATAATAAAATTGTTATGGTTTCCCAAAAGAAACAAAATAGCTTTAATACATCATATCAGACCATGGAAACAGGGAGGATTACACTTTACCGATATAGAAACATATATAAAAGCATCAATATCTAAAACTATCTCAGATTGGATAAGTCCAAATTGCTATGCAAATTGGAAAGAATTACTAACTGTAATACCAATAAATGAATTTGGTTTACGAGACAAATTTCAAATAACATAATTTGCCATTGTGCATATTATGTATAAGTATGCAATATAACATAACTAAACCCATTAAAGCTTGTATGATTAATTATTACATTGACTCATTTAGGAAAATTATTAATGCAAATATAGATTTAAAAATCTGGTTTGATCTTTTAACACCATTTATAGTCACAAAGAACTTTCCACATAAAATATTTAGAGAAATTATTAATTCTTGGGAACAGAAAGAATTTGTTTTTTGGCTCCAATGTATCAAAGGACTAAACATTTTTGATATGCAAGTAATAAAAACAACAAATAAAATTCCACAACAGGACTGGCTAACTTTACAGAGTATTCTGTCATGTTCTCAAGATTTAAGTAGAATAATTAACAATTCTTCATTTAAAGAAATCCCTAAAGTTATGAAATACATATATGAAATCATATATAATGACTTTGACATGGAAACAGTATTTCAAAATTTTACATAATATTGATCAACTACAAAAAAAACCCCACCTAAAACCTTGTATTGGAAATATATAACTAAAGGACACTCAATACAGTTAACTGAAGATATTAAAACAAATATTTTATTATTGATAAAATATACGTCCTTTACACAATACTGGAAGGTTTTTAATTGGAAATGGTTGCATTTTTAACCCCAGATAGAATCAGCAAAATTAGTTCTTCCATAAAAAGAATATGTTGTAGATGTGGGCAAGTACACAATGCAGATTGGAACCACATTTTCTTTGACTGTGTTATAATTAAGACATTTTGGAATTGTATTAATAACTTTCTATAACTTTATTTAATGAATCATTTTATTTAACTAAAGCTCTTGTATTATTACATGTGAATGAAGGTCCTCATCTGAGTATGTCAAACATGTATCTAGTACAGACTATACTTGCAATTTCAAGGAAGTGTATAACAAGAAGATGGAATACAAACACAATACCAACTTTGGAAGACTTCTACAGCCTACTGAAGACCACAGCAGTATTGGAAATTAAAATTAAAGAACTAAGAATTTATCCAAAGCCATTTATCAATAACCCTTGGGGAAAAGTATTATCATTGAATGACACTATACAATAATTGATTAGACACTCTGATAATGGATTAGACATACTTATAAAGTAACTGCATACATTAAGATTTGTTATAGTGTCAGGTTAATGTAAATAGTGTACATAGTTATTTAAGATGTTATGTATAAATACTATGGAACTCATTCAGATGTATTTGAAAAATTAAAAAAAAAAACTGAGAAAAAAAGATAATAGAATTTAAACCAATATGAATAAAATCAGTTCCATACTTCTTCACATCAAGGCATTCTAAGGCTCAACTCACATTCTGTATTCTTGTTCCCAGCATTCAATTTTCATTAACCTTTTGAAATGTAAATATCAAATAATTGAAACCACAATTACTAGTGCATATTTCTGACTGATCTGAAGAATCTCTCACTTTTAATTCAGTTAAATCAATTGATACAAAATAATTTGTTTTATTAATCACCACTTTTGTCATTTACAAACATACAATTATCTTCTACTTGTCTTTGTGCTTCCCCACTCTGAGTCATGGTGTCATTGTCAGTCTTTTTCCTTTTATTTTCTTGTAGTAATGTTCTTTAATATTTCCAAGTTCAGTTCAGATTTCTTCTTTTAAGCCTGCCCCTTGCATCTTTTTTCCTACGTTCTCTATTGGAAAAATGATGTAATTTTATTGTAGTTTGAAGCTTTGTAACTGAACAATAGTTTCATTCCTTGTAGTCTGTGTGTTACACAACATTGTGTTTTAGCATATATTCTCTTTGTAGTATAGTACATTATTAAGTTTCTATTTCTTCTTAGTTATTTTTGTGAACTTCTTTTTATTTTCTTTTATATGCTTTGACTCCTCAGATTTCTGAACACTTTTATCTTGAATTCCAGAGTTGTCATTGGTGGGATCATTTTTAATATGAGATAAGTGATTTTTACTGACAATAAATGTTTCCTTTCCTAAATATGTTCTATTTGCACTTTAATTAGTAGTATTTATCTCATCAGACCAGTCATTAATAGATGTAACAACAGTTTTTCAAGCTGTACCAAATGAACAAATAAAATTATCTTCAGTAATTCTAGATTTACTATTAATAATAGTAAGCAAATCACCCAGCTTTTGACATGAGGAACAAAGTTCTCCAATAATATCAGGTGTTGCATATGTATGCAAACATTATTTAGAATACTGGGCAAGATACTTGGGCTTCATCGAATTATTAATAGTATAATCATTCAAAGAATCTATTGTCAGCTACAAACTATTAAAGAATGCTAAAAAATCAAAATCAGTAAAAACAGATTTCAATGAAATTGGAATAATTGGTAATTTAAGTCAAACTGAGTGAGAAAATCACACAAAAATATGCAAATTAATATTAAATTAGGTACAGTGAGGGGAATTAGTTCATAAAGTAGTCACTCTGACTTATTGTACCAATTGTGGTAGTCACACTAATGTGCTACATGTTGCTCACAAACTTGCACAGTAGATTCTACTCACTATAGCTCACAGCCTCACCATGTTATAACAGTAAAAAGCAGAGGCAAAAAATAAACATAAATCAAAATAAATCTTCTCCAACCAAGCAGCTGCACAGTAACTCACAAACCAGCACTGATGTTTTCAGATAAGCTCTTGACTGTCCTGTCTTCAGTATGTGTGAATGTATGGCTGACTTTTCCTGACAACAGTCTGTTCCTTTTTTTTGCAACAAACAATGAAATTAAGAGGTACAAAAAAAAAAAAAATATATATATATATATATATATATATATATATATATATATATAGTTTTATATATATATATATACATATATATATATATATATATATATATATATATATATATATATATATATATATATATATATATATATATATATATATATATAATATATATATATATATATATATATATATATATATATATTATATATATATATATATATATATATATATATATATATATATATATATATATATATATATATATATATATATATATATATATATAGTTTTATATATATATATATATACATTTTAATTTTATTTTATTTTAGTTTACATTTGTTTACTGGGAATGTCTGAATGGGCCAGTGACTCTTTTCTGTGGAGGCCTGGGGAGAAAAGCTCCATTACAAAAACACATTACAAATAATACAAGAAACTGATAACAATCAGAATACATAACTTTGGTGAATGTAGGTAGTAAATAGTTTATTTCTAAACAATAAAAAATAAGAGAATAATATAAAGTGGGGAAAAAAATAAAGCTAACAAATAAGCTAGCATGAAACAGCTTGTGCCATTATAGAGAAATGCCTGATCCGTAGATCAATAGAGAGTTACTGTAACAACTATTAGATTTACTTGCTTTGAGTAGTAGTAGTTTGCTGGAGGATCTTAGTGGCCTGCAGTTTGAGTAGGACTGCAGTAAGCTCTTGAGTGCTGGACAGTTGTCTGGATGGTGGAAGATGGAATGAATTAAAGTTAGTTGGTTGAAGGATAGGAGAGTGAGTAGTTCCATCCAATTTAGTTTATGAAGTGCTGTGCAATGATGTGATCTGTAAGGGAGGTTAGTTCCAAATCTTGTGATTTTGTTATAGCAGGACTCCAGTTTGTTTAAATCTAATTTTCTGAGATTAGTGAATATTGGTGAAACATATTGAAGGGCAGTGAGTAGATGAATCCTAGCTATGGAATATCTAGTGGCCTTGGTTAGGTATGGCTTGACTCTGTATAGTGAGCCTAGCTTAATGTGGACCTATTTGATAGTTAGAGTGAGTTGTTTGCCAAATTTTAGGTTGTTGTCAATTGTGACTCCAAGGGGTTTGGTGTGCTGGACAGGTTAAATTTTAGTTTTATTGGCTGAGTTGATGGTGAAGGGGGAGAGTTATCAGAAACTTTGCTATTAGTGAAGCGCATAATTTTTGTTTTATTTGGACTGAATATGAGTTGAGAGTCTGAGAGGTATCTTTCAGTATCTTGGAAAGAGTGTTGAGTTGTTTGTAGGAGTTCTGGTAGGGAGGGAGCTGAACATATGAGGGAGGAGTTGACTGCATATTGAATGTTGCATGCTGGATGACTGTGCTGAGCCTGTTGGTGAATATGGTGAAGAGCAATGGACCAATAATTGAGCCTTGGCATATGTCTATTGAGACTGATAATAGGATGGAGAGTTCATTTTGCCACTTAACTGCTTGTTGGCAGTCATTTAACTGGCTGAGATACCAGAAGAGAGCTGGCTGGGTTAGGTTTAAGGAAGCTAGGTGATTTTATAGCTTTTTGTGGGATAGTGTATCAAAGGCCTTAGACATATCAAGAACGATTTATTTATTTTTTTTATTTAACATTTGTTTACTGGGAAAGTCTGACTTGTAACAAGCCAATTTTCAGTGGAGGCCTGGGGAGAAATGCAAAATGCATGTGTTTGTAACATGCGATGAAACCAGAGCAGCCAGAGGAAACACACACTAATGCAGGGAGGATATGCAGGCTCCACACAGAAGGCACCCCAATTGAGAATCAAACAAGGGAACCTCTTGCTGTGAGGCAACAATGCTAACTGCTGCACCACTGCACCATTCAAGATAGACAAGATGAGCTGGTTGCCATTTCTAAGTTGGTTAATTGAGTTTGTAAAATTAACAAGGGCAGTGGTTGTACTGTGTTTAGGTCTGAAGTCATGTTGACATGCACATAGGAGATTCTTGCTTAGTAGATAGTCAAGGAGTTGTCTGCCTATGCCTTTTTCAAGAATAGTGGCTATGGGAGGGAGGAGGGCAACTGGCCTGTAGTTTGAGAACTCAGTACAGGAGCCATCTTTGTGAAGAGGGATGATATAAGAGACTTTCCAGAGCTTGAGGATGTACTGCACTACTTGGCAATGGACCAGTGTATTAGGAGAGATACAAGGTAGGAAATTACATCTGCTGCTAGCTTTAGAAATTCATTGGGAACTGGTCATCTGTAAAGGAGGAGGCCCTAAGTTTGGAAAGATTTTTTTGATGGCATTAGTTTGAATTGATGTGATTAAAAAGGAATTGTGGGTTCTGTCTAATTCATTAGGAATAGATGTGGGGGTCTTGCTGCTGGTTTTTACTAGGGAGAGTATAGAGTTGATAAACTGTGAATTAAATTGTAAGGTGATGCTATCTGTGGACTATGTTGTGGATGGAGCTGGGGTTTTGATCTGTCTAGGTTTTAGTAGTTGTTTGATGGCTCCCCAAAATTTCTGGGGATTGTTTTGGTGTTTTTGTTATATTGTTGTATAGTATAGATTTTTGTCATGCCTTTTTTTGGCAAGGTTGTATAACTGATGGTAGGTAAGAAGGGAGTCTTGATTTCTGGTCTTGTGGTATACAGATGAGGCTCTGTCTCTCTGTTTGAGGAGCTGCATGGTGTCATTGGTAAGCTATAGTATGAACTTGGAGGTAGAACGTGTCTTTCTAAAGGGAGATAGGTTGTATAGGGTATTGAGGAATTTGTCATTGAAATATTGAACAGTTAAGTCAAGGTGCAGATATTTTAAAGGGGATCAGTTACATTGTTGCAGAAGGGATTTGAAGACTTCAGGGGAGGAATGACTTTTGTTGTGGGCAAGTTTGTAAATATTTTTAATAGGGCAAATGTGGTGCCTAAGAAATTAAGTGGTAGATGATCACTTAGACTGTCATACTGGTATCCTAGCATCCCAGTGTGTTCATAAATAAAATATAAACCAAAATGCATCTTCCACTACCAAGCAGTGGCACAATAAATCCCAAACCAACACTGTAGGATTGTCAATAAGCTCTGATGACAAACAGTGATTTACAAACAATAGGTTTCACGATAATGACTTAGGTAGTTTGACAAAGTGATCTAGGCCAGAATGTGTTTTAAGCTCTAAATAAGTGACCCTTCTTAGTCTAAATGCCTTTGTACCTTTATTGTAAAACCTTGCGGTCCAATATAAAGTACTCTTTCAGGTCCCTGACTAAAGATTGAATGCTCAAAAGAGCAAATATTACAACATCGAGCCCACATTGTCAAAAACCCAGAAGCTCAAACAGTATGGGAAATTACTGTGCAGGATCAGTGTACAGTAGAGATTGGGGTTTTGCCTACTTCCATATTGTAGTATGATCTTAGAGTTTGTATATATATAATTAACAGGAGATATGGGGGTGCAGGGTGATGTGCCCCTGCAAGAAAAGCAGATTTTGGTGATCCTGGCATAGTGTTTGAGCTTCTGGGTTTTTGATAATGTGGGTTCAATGTTGTATTGTTCACCCTTTTGAGCATTCGATTTTTAGTCAGGGTCCTATACTTCCACATCTGTGTTCCAATGCTTTTGGTCAGGTAGACTCACAAACAAATTTTACCTTTCCATATTCATTACATGTATGTATCTCTGCACATTGCATTGAAGCTCACTTATTTAGATGGATGTTTAGACTACATCTGTTCTGATTCAGTAAAATTGTGCTGATCAGTTCAATGGCTAACCAGGTTCTCTGCTGCAGTACTCAGCATACTATGTTATATAACTGGTTATATTGACAGTTGTTCAGTTGCATGGTTTGTAAAGACTGTTTTTTTTTTCAGAAATTGTATACACGATTATTTAGCCTTGCTTACTAATACTTCCACGGTAAATTGTTCTACAGTGCTGTAAACTGCTAATCTGGTGACTTGTGTAACATTCTATTGCAACTTCGGACTATAGGACTGTATATTTGGTCATTCACATTATTTTTCTGTAACTTTTCCACATTATTTCCTATGCTTTATTGTATCCAGGCAGTTTAATCTTGTTGCCTCAACATGGTGCCACCCACAGATAGGAAACTGAACATTTTACATTTGATTTTTCATGAAGCTGTATATGTCACTGCCAGAATAAGTAAAGTAGATCAATGACATCATGTGATGTTATCACATTCTGTGAACTAAATACTTTGAATAAAGTAACAGTGTTTATTTATCATATTTTAGTCTAACTGCTTGATATTCTGCCCTACGGTTACTGGTTATTTTTGGTTTTAATATACTATTTGCTTTTTACCTTTATCGCTCTGTTTCTCTTTCTGTCTTTCTATATTGTCTTAGTTACTGAGTTCAAAAATGATTACGCAAATAATGCCTGACATGGTGGGGGTTATTGGGGAAAGAGCCTGACACTGCAGAGGAAGGGTTCCCAAACCCTGGAAGGTTATTTCAAAATAACAATGATTTGGGAGGACATTATTGCACTTAGAAAATGGGCTGTCCATTTAATTATTTTGCATTTGTTTACTTAGTAATATATGCATATATTTTTTACATTTTTGATGTAAAATAATTTTTCTGCCTAATGTTTTATAGTTGGTATAATATAAGCAATTGATATTGTAGGACATATTTTGCAACCAAAATATTTTTTTACTCAGAAGTTTTTATTGTTTTTCTTGAAAATTCTAACAATTAATTACTTGTAATTTATAAAAAAAAGGAAATAGTAACAACATAACTAAATATTTACAGTATTTACATTGGCCTGAGTATAAATTATAAAATAAACAAATCCAAGACTGATACAAATGCTGTTTAGACAATTTTTTCCCTCCTATTACAGTTCTTTCAAGAAGGGTTTGAGTCCATTCTCAATATTTCTATAAGAGAAGTTACCTTCTTCCACATATTGTTGCTCCATATCTTGGGAGTGATCCTTAGTCCATTTATTCTGACTTCCACCAACACAGTTTCACTGAGTAAATTTAAAAATTCTTCAAAGGTTGGTTCAGAATTAGAATTCCATTTCCTAGAAATACATTTACTAGCCACCACTAGAATAGTCCATAATAAATATAAATTGTTTTTATTCATTTCTGTTTTTTCGTTAACATTCAGTAAAATTAAAGATTTTGATAATACAAAGGTATCTGTAAATAAAGGCTGTAGAAAACTACTAATATCCTCGCAATATTTTTTTTAGTTTAATGCAGTCATGGAATATATGTATCCAATCTGTTTACATGTTTGTAAGCATCTCCAGCAATTTATAATATTAGCAGAACCAAGTTTGCTTAGTCTGTTTGGTGTGTAAAATGATCTGTGCAGAAATTTCCAAGTATAAATTCTTCAAAATTGAATATTAGATGTTGATTTAATAGAGTACAATAAATTGTTTTTATTTTCTATAGTTAGATTAATTGAGTGACCTTTAGTAATAAAATTCCAAAAATGTTGCCTGAATTTAACTTTATAATTTATTAATAGTTTGTATAGCTTTGAGGTTGTATTTTTCCAATTATGTTTGTCGTATATGATTTTGTTTTAAAAATTTATAAAATTGGGTTTATCTTTAAAAGGAGAACTACTAATTTTTCTGCACAAATCATGTGCATTTAATAATACACTTTGAATTAGTCGGATGAAGATAAATCATAAGTATTTATTATTTGTTGGCTATCAATTACTTTTAGATCTTTAATACAGTGTTGCCAACAAATAAAGTTTTTTTTCCCATAAAATGAAAATATTTTTGTATGATTTATTAAAAAGGCTTTTTGTAGAGCTGAAAGGAATTAGAGTATTCATCCAAATCCTTATATCTGAATTAATAATAATATATATTTTTTAATTTGTTAAAAATATAGTTTATGAAATTTAGACTAGTAGGTTTTATATTATATTGAATGCACATACATAAAACATGCCATGGTATATTAGTATAACCATCTAACATAATATTTTTTATTAAGGGATTTTCATTTAAATGAATAATAGTAAGTACATTTTTCCAGTTGGATGAATAATTTGGGTCTACCCAATTAATAACAATTCTAACAATGGAAGCTTTACTGTATGTCTCTATATCTGGAAAGTTAATTCTTCCTTGATCCCAAGGCCTGGTGTGATGTGTAATATCTATTCTATTTCTGTTGGGATACCAAAGAAATTTTAATAAAAGTGAATTTATTTTTTTTTTAGTATATGTTTATCTGGAATTCTGGGAATAACTTGCTCTATGTAAAGATATTTTGGTAGTAATACCATTTTTATTAAGTGTAATCTGCCTTCAAAGTACAAATTTAATTTGTTCCATTTTATAATATGAACACTTATCATGTTTATGATATTGTTGTGGTTAGTATTTAATATTTCTTCTATGTTATTACATAGATTGATACCTAAGTAGTTTAAGGTGGGTAGTTGTTTACCAATTATATGATTTCCATCCACTAAAAACCTTTTTTTTTATTCAACACTATGTAATTAGATTTTGTTTTATTAAAATATAAACCCGAGACTGAGTAGAATTTTTCAAGCTGTGTATCCAATTCTTTTATAGACTCCATTGAGAAAGACAGTGTACAGAGTACATCAGCTGTGAAAAGCTTAATTTTAGAATTATATTGTCCATGTATATCAATACCTTTTATTATGCAGTTTAAGTGAATTGAGGAGGCAAATAATTCAATTGCTAGTGCAAATAAAATTGGAGTCAAGGGGCATCCCGGCTTTGTGCCTTTTGTAATTGCTATTGACTCAGAAGTGAATGGGCCAAATTTTACATACGCTAAGTTTCTTTTATACATATTTTTATCAGTGAAATAAAGGTTTGATGAAAGTCATAAAGTTCTAGTATTTTAAATAAACAATCCCAATTTAATGACTCAAAGGCTTTTTCTATATCCAGGGCAACCAGTAATGCTTCCTGTTACCTCTATTTAAGAAATCTGTAAGGATTAATATTCTTTGAATATTATCATTAGTATGTCTATTGTAAATGAAGCCAGTTTGATCTTCATTTATAATATGAGATATGATTTTTTTAATTCTGTTGACCAGGATTGATATAAATATTTTATAATCATTATTGACAATAGAAATTAGTCTATAAGAGCTACATAGTGTGGAGTTTTTATTCTCCTTTATGATGGGTGTAATTAAGGCGTATCTCCATGAAGGCAGGATTATATTGTGGATTTGAATTTAAAGTAAAGCTTTATGAAAGAGTGAAATTATGGAAGTTGGAAATATTTTATACAGTTACATTATAATATCAATTCCTGGAGCTTTGTTATGTTTGTTTTTCTTGATATTTTCTGTAATTTTTATGTGTGATTTGTTAATGGAGTTCTGGGATTTTCTTAAATTTGGGAAAATGTAAGTCTAAATTTGAAAAATTGGTGTGAGAATTGTTAGTTCCAAAGTGCTGTGTATAATGGTGTTTGAAAGCATCAAGAATATCACTTATGTCTGAAACTTTTCTATTTTTTCCCCTCATGAATAATTTTGATAATGTTTGCTTTGGATTGCTTTTTGACTTATAAAGCGAAGTTATGAATATGTCTAGGTGACGTGAAATATGAATTTAATTTAAATTTTTCTAAAGCCAGATTAGTTTAGTGAGTTAACATTTCATTGCATTTTTTGTTTTGTTCACAAATTGTCTTTTTTATTATTAGAAATATTTGTTGGCTCTTTGATTTTGATTTTTATTAGCTGTTTCTCTATATTATGTAATTCAGATTCCCAATCTTTTGATTTATTCTTAAACCTTGCAAAAGTTTTTCTATATATATATATATATATATATATATATATATATATATATATATATATATAAGCTTTAAAAGTGTCCCATATCATAACTATATTGATCTCTTCAGTATAATTGGTATCTAAAAAGAATTGTAGTTCTGAAACTAACCAAGGTTTGAATTCTCTTAATTTTGTGATATAAGCTGGTATTCTTGTGTGAATTCATTTTTTAGAATCTATTTGGAGTTTTAAAATAAGTGAATTATGATCTGAAGGAGGACAGGGAACTATTGAGAATTTTATTATTTTGGTGTTTAATTCTTGTGAAATATATATTTAGTCTATTCTAGTTTGGGTTCTAAATCTAACATCTTGATAAGAGAATAATAATGAATGATCTTCTTTACAATTAAATTATGGGTTTCACTCCATTTCTTAAAATATTTTGTCTATAGGTATAAGACGTAGATTCCTCGTATTTGTAGTCTCAGAATTGTCCAATATACAATTGAATTATCCCCCTATTATTAATTTACCTTTATATGAGTTACTAATAAAATACAGATTTTTTTAAACTGTCCTTGTCCCTATGCCCAGAAACCAGTATAAGTTCACCAGTGTCCAAATTCTATTGTTAAATTTCAATGTAACTAATGCCATAAGACCTTTTTCATCTTCATAATCATAGATAATTTGGGGAATAAGGATATTTTTCTTCCAAAAGATCATTACTTTTCTAGTTTTTGATGTATATGATGAATGAGATATCATTAAATATTTATTTGGATCCATATATGTTTATCACCTGTTTTGAAGTGAGATTATTAAAGAAAGATCACCTGAGTTTTTTAATTTTAAGTACCTCAATAAGTTAGATCTTTTCCTTGGATTGTTCAAGCCATTAACATTTAAAGATAAAAATGTCAGATCCATATCCTTTGACTAGGTCTATAAGACATATATGTAGATAACACTCAAGGCTCTTCCAAGACATTGATATTGCTCACTACTTTTGTCATCTTTAAATATTAAGGTCAGATTGTTTTTTTTCTACTAAAGGGTATACGCTATATTTAAATTCAGGCCAGACAGAAGACAAAAACTTATATAATACATGAATAGCTATATACAACAAAATATTCTAACATTTCCAAAAACCTCCCATTTTCCATGGAATGCTAATCATTCCTAATCTAATAGATGAAAGAAGATCTATCAGATTAACCCTCATGCCTTAACAACAGAACTTCTTTCTTGAGATCCATAAAATTATACTAGGGTTCTTTAAATTTGTAATAGAATATTATTTAACCAAAGTATTAAAAGATGTAATTAACTCTATTCTAATCACATTTAGAATTTTATCTAAACATATCAGTTAAATATTTCATCATTGCTTAACTGGTGTAGTACCTCTGTAATTATAACATTAATAGATTTATTTGTTTTTTCAGCAAGTTTCATTTTATCGTGACATTATGTTATGTAACTTTATTAACTACAAGATCCTTGTATGTGTAATACAATCTAAAACAGAGTATCAAAAGATACAACACTAAATTTGTATTTTTTTTTAAAATGTTGATTAATTAAAAGACTTAAAATTATGTTTAAATACGTATGTCTCAGTTTCCATTCAAATTAATGCGTTTGACATATTGCATCATTACCAAGTCTTGCTCATAAAATATACACATATGTTGTCAGAAACTGTTTACAGGCATTACTAATTCTCTGATATTACAATTATTAATATGTTTCCATACTATCTAGAGGAAGTTAGTACAGCTAGATAAGTAATTTTGTAAAGATAATGTGTATCCATTATAGAATTTGATTTTTCACTTCACCCATTTCTCCATTCCTTCCTTAATTTTTCTTGCCCCCTTTCATATACCATCCTGTGGAGTCAGAAAAGTGTGATATTCCTTTTAATATAACACCGTGACTGTGAAGACTGCCATTGTTATTTACAGCTGTTGTACCTCTCTTAGATTCTTTTCCTTGTGACAAGTCTACTTCCTTATCATTTAAGTATGTCTTTATGTTTCATGTATCTATCATCTTATTATTTACAAGTTATTAAGCAATTTATTTAGCAGTTTTTCAGTAGCTTATTAGATGTTCAGAACTTACTAATTCCTAGGTGTGATATAGACCAGGAGAATTAACTGTTTAATAAATAATAGAGTTGTGCAGTAACACAACTTTTCATCCTCATTCTTGCCATTTAGCATGGAAATTTCCCTTCAATGTCAAATCACACCAGTTGTTTACCCATAACACATTTTGTTAGAATTCATAGCTATTTAGGAATCTACTATGTTGTTTGTGTACTCCCCTGCACAACCTTCTATAATCCTGTATGGGTATTATTAATCTACTGTCTAAAGAAGTCAAACAATGCTTTCTCTGTAGTGAAATCATGTTCAAAATAAGCTGAGCTTATTTTATGTATTTGAAATCTTGTCTCGTTACTTATTTAAATCATATTATAATATTTGGTGAAGTATAATTTCTTGACATTTCCTTTATTACATATAACTAACTTGTTCTACTGCTGGTAATGTTTGGCTTCAGTTAAGTTTCATATAACACTAGTGGGAAATCAGGTCTAATTATCAGACCTGCAATATAGTGATTATATTTATCTATGTGCTACTCTTTTATGACCACATACCTATCCCAATGTTGTCATTTGTTTTCTATTCTGTCTCTCTTTTTTTATTTTCCCCTATCATATTTAAGAGATTGTTTGTCTCTTTAAGACTTAGAATAAATGTATAGATATATGTACACTTTTAAGTTGCATCTGAAGTGTGTTTCTTTCTGATTTATAAGTAGAGTAGCAAAAAACTATTATCAAAGAACACCGCTTCATTTTCAGTATATGTTATGCACTTTGAATTGGAGGGAGGAATAAGTAAGTAACACATGGTATGAAGGAAAGGCTCTAAACATGCAAACAACTGTTCATTTTATCTGCAACTACTCAATTCCCCAACTGACCTGTCAGACCTATAGCCTACAAGACATATCTATTAATGTGTGACTCCACTTTTGTATTAATTCACTTTTCCCTAAGCTATTCTTTATTTTTCACCCTTTTATCACCTTTTCCCATTTAACATATTTAAGAGACCATTTGTCTCTTTAAGACATTGAGGAAGTGTGTAGGGGAATGTACATTACGATGTTACATCTCTAACGTGTTTCTTTCCAGTTTACAAATGGGGTTGCCTTTAATATGAGAGAATTCATTAAAACTATGTAGTGTGGATTCTGGATTAGAAAAAGGAAAAGAAGTAAGCGATGTGTTGCCGGAGAGAAAGCTTCTGAACATGTGTAAATAAGTAATAATAAGTGAAATAGCTTGATTTCCATTCATCGTCTTAGTTTTCCTTTCCTTTCTTTCTTTTATTTCCCTTTAGATTTTTATAGCCTGTTTGCATTATTGGTTTTAGCTGGTGTGAATGGATTTTGTAAATATAGGGTTGAATGAACATTTCTGGCTCATTGCAATGTGATAGACATATTTATAGGCTCGCAAGTGACTCTGTGAAAGTTGTTGACAATTCTCAGGATCTGAGAACATCACGCATTTGAATGTGAGAATTTTAACTGCAATAGCAAAAATGTTAATTGTTTTTGAAAGCCCATAGACACTATCTTATACCTAGATATTTCCTAGAAGCATGTTTCATCACAGAAATGAAATCTCCCATCTGTAAGCAACCCAAATGTCACACATTACTACAATTGCATTGAAACCATACGTAACTTATGCAGTTTAACTACTAAGTTTTCAATATTTGTGATGTTAGCAGATTGTTTCTCCAGTGTGCCATTGCTCTCCATTTCCCCACCCCAGTCAAGTATTGAAACAACAATGTTAGTTAGGATGTTCCATTCAAATTGTAACATTTGTGATAATATTTAAATATTAGATACTTGCATAAATTTAAATGGAAAAACAGTGGAAATACTTGATAGAAAGGGTAAAACTACTGAGAAAATAAAAAGATTGTACTTACCTTTTTCCTTTAGCACGTGTCTCGTGTTTTAGTTAATTCTTTGAGAGAAGCAGTAGAAACAATGCTTTTTGATTCAGTTCTTTGCTTTTTTTTTTCTTCAGATCAGTCCAAATATTTTTCTCAGGAGATCTTTTCAGAGAGGTGGATGAAGACCAATCCATGTCTTCTGGAATTGCTATTATGTTGTTGTTTTTGATGAAGGTATTTGCTTCCTCAATGTTATTAAAAGTCCTCATTTCATTTGAAAAAAGATCCTTATTTTTGTAGGTTATGCAAGTTGGGTTTATATCTTATTTTGTTTAAGTAACTTCACAAGTGGCCAGGTTTTTTTCCTCATTTCTAGGACTCTGGGGAATAATCATTATCAAATCTGATTTGACTCTGCTTGTATTTCAATGGACTTTTCCTCTGAGCAGATTTGAGAACAAGTTCTTTGTCTAGATAAGAAAGAAATTTTACTACAATAGATCTTGGTGTAGAGGTAGATGAGGAAGGAATTTGTTTACCTATAGCTCTATGTGCCCTTTCTATACAACAGGATAAACATTCCTTTAAGTCTATCTAAGATGTCAGGTAACCAGGAATTTAAAAATAAAATAATATCTTCATCTTCAGTCCTCTATGGTAGCCCAAAGATTCTTGTATTAGTTCTCCTTTCTCTATTTCCAAATCATCTACCTTATTAATAAGCCACTTGTTCTGTTGCTGGAGAAATTCACCTTGGATTTCTTCCTCTTTAAGCCTCCCTTTTATGTCACATAAAGATGTTTTGATGTCTGATATTTTGGTTTGATGTTGTAATAATTCTTTAAAGGTTTCAGTTTGTTTTTGACAGTTTTCTTTTAAATTTTCTAAATTGTCCTTGAAATTATCCATTTTCAAAAATAACTCTTGTAATGTAGAGGACATCAGCTTGATTTCTTTTTTCAGAGTTGTTTCTGAGTGAGAGTGCTTTGAGCTACTCATTTTCACAGTACAAGTTTAAACTCCAGATAATTCTGACAGGAAAGTTTTGATGAGTACTTTCCAAAGTTGGTATACTAGTAGTAAAGATGTTTATCAGTGATAGTTGACAGTTTTTTTCTAAAAAAAAAAATTATTATTTTCCTGTTTTTTTAAAGTAGTTTTGTGGAGCTCTAAAAAAGTGCTGCTTTCAGATGGCCATCTAGGCTCCACTCCCAACCAAAATATTCTTGATTGTCTACATGTCAGATGTCTCACTGGAATCAAATGAATGAAAACAAATTACATACAGTACTAAGCATTGTAATGCCCCTGAACATTCATGATTGCATTATCACATGTTCACAAAAGGTGGCAATTTAAACTGCATACAGCAAAAGGAAAATTAAAATGTCAAGTCCTTGTAACTGTGATGCAGCCACTTTTATCACCTGACTTATTTTATTTTTACTTTTTTACACTTGTTAAACTTCTACATTTAGTGAGGATAAACAAGATTGCTTCCATTTCCATTTTTTCTTTTGTCTGTGCTTCAAGTCAGCATAATATGCTGCCATGAAGCCACAGGCTTGATACAGTCTCTCCTCATAGATTAATACCATGTAAGAGAATGTGGTACTGCATTTTAATTCTGCCCATTTTCTATCACTTTTCAAGGAACAGCTACAAAAGTTGCAAACAAATCTACTGTTGATTAGAATGCAAATTGTTTTTTTTTTTTCTTTATCATATCTTAGATCACATTTTTATCCAGTACCTGCCACTTTTAACAGATTGTGTCATTTTTGTTCTCTGCATGATAACTTGATCTGAGATTTTATCTATGAAATTTGAGAGGGCAATATCTGCTTATGTGGCACCCACTATTATCTTAATTTAGAAGTGCTACAAACATACTGCTGAACTGTGGGTGTCTGTGTGTGTGTGTGTGTGTGTGTGTGTGTGTGTGTGTGTGTGTGTGTGTGTGTGTGTGTGTGTGTGTGTGTGTATGCACATAGCAGGGGAGAAGGGAGTGAAGCATGTCTTGCATATTATCATTGGTTTGGCGCTACAGTATTGAAAAAAAATTATTGCAACTCCACTTTGCCTTAGATATTAATTTGGAAGCATTTTTATCAGTCTTTATGGAAAATGTGTGGGAATCACAGAATGTCATTTAATGAAGATAATCATTTTTTTCTATTCTTTTCAGTCACAAATACACTTCACATGGTAGAGTTCATTGAAACACACAAGAAAATGAGATAGACTTCAGCAAAAGAAATACCTAAAAATTATAGAATTCTGGTGTCTAATGTATTTTTCTATACATGGGTCTGCATTTTAAACTGTATTAACTGCAGTTTTATACCTTATATAATTATGTTATCTGCCCATGCTTCCTAAACAGAAACTGCCATAATAATGTAAAACTGTCAGCAGTTTATTCTCTGCCAAACACTGATGCTTAGGTTTTGTAGAACTTGGCTACTGTACCTGACAAAAGATGTTTATAAAGTCTGACAGCTTCTGTTTTTGTGAAGCGCTTGCTGTTTCAACAAGAAATATTTATTCATTTCCTTTGTTCACAATGCAAGGAACACAGAAGCTACAAACTGTACTCTGCATAAAGTCCCAGAAATGTCTTCCCAGCTTTGGCAGATGTGCTTGGAGAGGGATACCTAGTAATTCTGAGAGTTAATCATAATCAAAAAGTAGGTCAGCCTTCACAGACTTGTAATCTTATCTTATACACAGGCAAATAGTTTTATTTAAATGAATGTAATCTGAGCTTTAAAAATAGCCATTACATCCAGACAGAAATTGAAGGCTCTGTGTTTAATGAACTGTGCCTAAGAGTTACTTCATTTGAAGATGTCTTTGATTAATTTAATTAATTTACATATTTGAAAATGAAGTAATTTTATATTTGCATGTCTAATTTATTTCCCCATATTGGAGAAAATCCTCTTTAAACCTATGTTAAAAGCATGAGGTTACTAAACTGCATTTCTATGTTTTTGTAATAGCAAAATTGACTAGTCTAAAGGGAAAAGGTTTCCATAGGCTTGTACTGCTTATAGAACAAAATGCTGCTTGTGAGACTTCATGGGGAAATGAAAACCGCTTAGGGGTCAAAAACGGAAGCTTAACTCTGGGCAATAGGAAAAAGGTTAATCTGTTTTAGGAGCCTGAGAATAAAATAACTAAGGTATAATATCAGAATGAATTGACTTATGTTACTTTATCTAGAGGTTTAACACTATATGCAAAGCCATTTTATTCATACTTGTATAGTTATTGCTGTATGTTCCATTGCTGTATTATATAAATGGTATTATAAGAACATGTCCATTTTATGAAAATGCACAGAGTCACAAAACAACTTACCTCATTACTATTGAAATACTGTGTTTGTTACTACATACAACAGGTTCAAGAAATAAGCATGGCCTTTGTAAATGATGGCTCATAGCTTTAGCTGTCTATAAAAGCAAACAAGTATGAAAACTAACCTAATCAAACATGGCTTTATTTATACAGAGAAACAAGAAATGTGGAAAATGCATAAATATAGTTGCAAGTATAGAAAACTCCTGGAACAACCTCGTGTTGATCAGGATCAAATGCAGGAATGGTTTAAGGAGAAGCAAATTCAAACCAAAAGATGAAAGGTTAATGTTGTTAGTCCAAGACAGTAGACTATGTCCACATTAGTTACATAGTCCATTGAACATGTGAGAGAAACAGACAAATGTAGGTTTTGTAAAACAGAATTTGAAACAGTTGCACACCTTGTTGCTGGTTATGACATACTAATGGCAGAAGTACTGTATACTGAAAGGCATAATAATGTAGCAAGACTGTTGCACTGGGGATTGTACAAAAATTATAATACTGAAGTAATTGAAAAACACTGGAAACATGAGCCACAAAGCATCATAGAAAATAATGAAGTCTACATCACATGGGGACACCCATTGCCAACAGTTCAAGAGACAGATGCAAGAAAACCAGACATTGTGCTCCGTGAAAAAAAGACAAAAGTAGCACTGATCATTGAAATTGGTACACCAACAGTGTCATGTGTACAGAGAGACATAAAGTTATAAAATATCAGGATTTGCAGGCAGAAATGTGAGCAATGTGCAAGAATGATACCCAGACAATTCCAGTAATAGTAGGAGCAACAGATCTTATAAAAATAATCTACAATTGTGTTTAGATATATTAGCGACACATCTAACTCCATAAGAATGGGTGCTGTGAAGAGCACTTCTGCTTAACATCAAAGACTGAAACAAAACTAATTTCATTAACTTTAATCATACTTTGACTTAGAAATGGGGTCCATTCCTGTTATGGTATTAGAAACCCAAAAGACTTGGAGAAATTAAAAAAGAGAGAAACATTTACCGAGGAAAAATATAATGCACTGAAATTACATTTCTAAAATGCCTTACTGATGGCAGAGTTGTGCTTATAAAGGTAATGCTGTCCAACAAGACACTTATATTAGTACATAAGTAACACATCTTATATGATTTCTAACTACATCTATTGTGCAAAAAGTGAAAGGGATCAGACAGTAGCTGTATAGATTATGAAGTAAATGTGCACTTATGGCGCAAAGAGCATGGAATGGACATGAAAGCAGCAATGCAATTTAGAACACAACTTGCTACACATCACTGTACTGTAAGAGCAACTTAAACATGAGAAGGAACAGAGGAATACAAAAAAAGATTATATTCCATATGCCTGAGAAATTAAGATATGAGGGGGGAACAGACGAAAGACAATGTAGGGTATATAGCAAATGGATTTACAGAGGAAAGTCAGGGCACATATGATTTGATCTAGTAAGATAAATAAAGGATTAAGGCTAAGAAAAATGGAAGACGGTTAGCTAAAGTTTACTGATGAAAGGGAGGCAGTATATAAACAGTTAATCAGTGGTATTAATAAAATATACAAAATGTACATATAATTTGAAAAGTAATAATGAACAGGACAAAGGGCTTGTAAGGCCTGCTTACTGCAAGAAGTTGAGGAGAGCTACAAATCACATTCATATGCAGTCTTAAAAAGGGAAGCATGCAGGTCAGTCATTAAGAAGAAGAGGTCAAAAGATTTATGAAGGTCTTATGCAATCTTGTTCTTCGTTTAGGTTACCCATAATGAGTTCTGCTGGTGTGTAAGCATTGGTCATAGGAATTTCTACTGTCATTGCCTAATCTTGTACAAGCGAAAGGTATCAAGCCCATTAGCATTCTATACCACGCAAGCCTCTTGACAATGCGATATCAAGTTTTGTTTATACTGCAATTTCAGCTAAACCTTGGCTGATCCTACCCATTTTTATATTAATGAGTAAAACCTGTTAACATTCTGCACCCCACAAGTCTCCCAACTGTGCAATATCAAATTTTGTGGCTATTGCAGTTTCAGCTAAACCTTGGCTACTCCTACCCATTGATATATTAATGTGACAAGCCTGTTAACACTCTACACCCCACAAGCCTCCCAACTCTGCGATATCAGGTTTTGCAGCTACTGCAATTTCAGCTAAATCTTGGCTGCTTCTACCCATTGCTATATTAATGTATGTGTATTTTTACTGAGTTTTTGCAAAATCTGTGTCTCCTTTAGTCACCCGCTGCATATAACCAAGATGCCCTGTTATCTGACTTCCACCACACTGCTCTTGTATTTCAGTAGCTTCCTGTCTTTTAACTGTTTTATCTTTTTTCTTTCCTTAGTATCACATGTTTTCAGCTGCAGCAGATAGTTTGGACCCCTGTTCTTTATTTGCCTTCAGCCATCAGCCATTCCCCCTAGCTCTGTCCTTAAGCCATTACTGTTACATCTGCACCACATCTAGTTTCTAGTTTCCTGATGACATATTTAATACTCTGACTCTTTTAATTCTGTTATTTACCAACATCTATCTCTTTCTGACTGCATACTGACCATATTATTCTGCTCTTTCATGGTTTTCTTTTGTTTTAAACAATCTAACATCTAACTTACTATTCCCCTCACTTTCCATTTTATGTTTGTTTTAGTTAGAGTTTATACATCTTATATTCTGCTTTAAATGGCTTAATTTCCCTGGCAATCACCCTAGCATTAGAACATGCACAGTAACATAACAAGAGGATTTATTAGCTTACTGTTTGTTACTGATGGTTTGCCTCAGTCAGAGTCCAGCTCGTGCCCTGCTGCAGTCACTCTCACTACACTCGGGCTCACTCCACTCTCCTACCCTGCTCTAAATTCCATCCAATTCCAGTACTCCTACATTTATACTTACATAAGCTCCACTCTTTCTTCCTTGAACCAATCATATCTTCCTCCAAATTTGCCCTTACACTAATCAACACCAAAATCAGCTATTCTGTAATACACAATCCCCACCCTGAAATTATATACACCTGACTACCTCTTACTCCACCCCTTATACTTCACACATTAAGTAGCTCACACCAAACTAACTGTCAAACCTGCACTACTACCACATAACAATACTTTTAGTCACAATAACTGCTACGTTAATAATAATTACACCCACAACATTACTCTCAAATCTTACCCCAAAAATAGTTACCCCCATTGATACATGTACTTCCAACTACTATACACACCATAGCAACATTGGAAATATCTACGTTTTGCTATTTCCATACAATTTGCTCTATTACTCAGTCCCTAAACTCCTGTACTCTGCACATAGCAACCCCCACCTCATACTACTTACATCTACCTCTCCTCAAAAAAAAACTAAAGAATATATACTCCTATATAATCTCTTTGTTATCACAATGCAGTGACATCTTCCCTAACCTTGGTCCCACTAAACAAGCCAATGGAACATCTCCTAAAAAAACTAAACCTTAGGGCCCTTAACATCAGAAGCCTAGGTAACAAAATATCCTCCCTTCATACTTGGCTAGATCAGTACAAACCTGACATACTAGCCCTTACTAAAACCGGGCTAAAGCCTAACATACCAGACTCTGAGTTCTTACCTCCCACCTACAGCATACTCAAGTTAGACAGAACCCTTAAGAAAGGTGGAGACATAACATTACTCCATCATGACAACTTGAATATCACATCATACAAAAATGATGCCCCTACAGCAGAAATGCACATATCCTTCCAAAACATTAATAATACAAAGTGAATCTGCATAATTGTACTCTACATCTCTCCAGGTCAAAATACTCCCATCGTAGAAGATATCCTCTTCTGGGCCACCAAAATGATTCACCATGAAACTATAATTATAAGAGACATTAACATAGACTGGCAAAGTGTCACATCCCAGCTACCTACATATATCATCACCCTATATATTTTTTCACAACTTATCTCCTGTCCTGCTAGGTACAACAAACACTACACTAAACAATATACCCTAGACTAGATCCTGGTATCACATCCTATTAACTTTACCTCTGCTGGCTCACATTCAAGCTCCCTAAGTGACCATATACCTGCTTTTGCATTTGAACTAACACTCACCATTCAAACACACACACCATAAAACCTGTTTGCAAACTTACTAATTTATCTAAAGATGAATTTAAAGATCTACTTCTCAAAATAAACTGGTCACCACTAAAGGAACTGTCATTAGATGAGGCAATATACTAATTCAATAATTGCTTCCTAAAATTACTAGACACCTTAGCTCTGGTTCGCACTAAAATAATCAAGAGCAACCCTGTCCCCTGGCTAACTAAGGAATGTAAAAACTTAATGAAAAAAAGGGATGCGGACTGCGGTCTCTGGAAGCAAAGTAAAAAACAAGATCTGATTCATTTCAAGCAACTACATAACCAAAAAAAAAAACAGGTCACCAGAGATAAACAACTATACTGTACTCTCCTACAGCAGGAACATAAAACCAATCCAAAAAAAATTCTGGTTTGCAATCACAACCCTACTTCTCCCTGGAACTAAAAAAGACTACAGAATTTCACTCAATGTCTCTCCCTCTCAAATTGCTGAAGGTTTTAACATCTACTTCATAACATCTATAGCTGATCTGATCACTAAAACCCCCACCAACTCCTTCCTCTTCTCTAACTACTTCTAATGATGTTCCTTCATCTAGCCCAGACCCTTCTTACCTTCATGGCACAAGACTCCCTTCTTACAATTATACCACATTCTGTCTACAAGCAATACATACAAGCTGCATAAAAAGAAAATACTAAACCCTGCTCTACCTCCTCTGACAACCTCCTGTCTACAGTCCTAAAATTAGCTGCTGACTCCATAGCATACCCAGTCAGCATCTTGATCACCCAATCTATATCTGAATCCACAGGCCCTATCATCTGGAAAAGGACCCATATCACCCCTTTCACAAAGGAGGTGACTCCACTGAACTTGCAAACTTACGACCCATAGCCATGCTTTCTCCCATCTCCAAAATACTAGAAAAATGTATTCATCTTCAACTCAAGATTCCTGTGCCAAAGACTTCCCATACTCTGGAACAAACTACCTATCTATATCAAACAAAGTTCTTGATGATTGGATGGGAAATAGGAAATTCACCCTAGGGATCACCTCTGTGGCTCTGCTCGACAGGGGCACAGGAAAATAATTTTCTTGGGTGGCTAAAGCCAGAGTATCTTTTTGGCTAGGCTTGTATAGGCCCTAGGGCCGATAGCCTAGTACCTACCTATGAACCTATGAAATATTTACAGCATGATATCCTTCATGCAAACACACAACATGGTTTTCATCCAGGCTGTAGCACATCAACAGCTCTCATAGCCTTCACTGAATCTGTAAACAGAACTAGAGACACAGGATGCTATGTGTTTGCTCTATTTCTTGACCTCTCAAAGGCATTCAACGTCATGTCACATTCATTACTCTTGAAAAGGCTCTCTAACGTAGGACTTACCTCTCCCACACTAAAATGGCTCCACAGTTACTTATATGATTGAAAACAAGTGGTACAATGGTCAAATGTTATCTTCTATTTTCTACTAAACCCTACCAGTGTCCCATGAGATCCATCTTATGACCCCTATTGTTTCTAAATTTTTACTAATGACCTATGTACCACCTGTACTAGTGAAACAGTAATACAATATGCAGACGATTCCGCAATAATCTATACTTCTGCCACACTACCCAACTCCTCTCTGATATACAATACACTTTTTCTGCTGTTGAATCTTGGCTCACTGACTGACAGCTATTCTTTAACACCCCCCCCCCCAAAAAAAAAAAAATTAAAAACTAAGCTGCTTATTTTTGAGCCAAAAATCTGACTGCACTACTGATCTAAAATATTTCAAAATTCCCTCTGCTGACAATACTATTGAAATAATCCACCACACTAAACTGCTAGGTGTTATCATAAATGACCACCTACAGTTTGATCTCCATGTTCAACAAAACATTAAAAAAAGCCATCAGAAACTTGGCACACTACAGAAACAAACACTCTGTTAACTCTTTAACAAAAATTAACCTCACCAAAACTTTCCTCCTACCCTCCCTGCTTTATTGCGCATCTATAATTACCAACTTATAGAACTCCTCTAGATCCAAAATAGAGCAGTGCTATAATAAAGTGGCCAAGTTTGCCACCAACTCAAAACTAGAACACACCACTGTATATCACTTAAAAAACTAAACTGGCTAGAATTCCCCAACCTCTTACTATATGTCCAACTACTAACACTCCACAACATGGTATACAAACCCCCTAGCTTAGCCAGCCCTAAATAATATCTTGAAACCTTACAACTCAAACAGAACACTTAGGTCTGCAGATAAAGAGCTTCTCACTATCTCCAAACCCTCTAAGACAGCTGGACAAAGCCTATACTCTCACTATGTTGCAAAAGTATGGAACTCCCACTACCTGTAAGAACTACTACTAATGTACCTTCCTTCAAAACTGTATTAAAACAACATATGAACAACTCTTGGCTGTGCCCATGTCCAGGCTAATCTCTGCCTTATACCAGACTAATCTCTCCTTCACTCTCTTTCTCTCCATCTCTACTACTATCCCTCACCCTCAAAAATTCCTCCTCTTCTCCCCTCTACCCCAATGTTTTTCCATCTTTTACTATCCAGATCCTATCTGCCTCCGCATCTGTGTACCTATTACATCTTGCAAAATTGTTTTCTATTTATAAAAATGTCTAGTTTTCTCCTTATCACAATGTACCTATTGCTTATATTTCCTGTAATACTGTGTTTTCTGTTCATAACGTTTGTACACATCAGTCTTTTGATTGGAGCTTTTCACCCTGGGCCTCCACTGAAAATGGGGACTTTCTGACTCAGTCGAACCTTTCCGGTAAACAAATCTCAAATGTATTTATTTATTGACATTTAATTATCAGTAAGGTATGACTGGGTAGGAGCCCATTTACAGTGGAGTTCTGGGGAGAAAAGCTCCAAAGTATTACAAAACATTTTAAGAACAATAATTTTACAATCTTTAAAAATAATATAAAAAAAACTATACAGTTTAAATAATTATACCAAATTAGAGATGATATGAACACATCGGTTAATAATAGATACAAGTTATATAATAATAATTTAATATTTAGAGATATTTTAACCAGTTTATAGAGAAAATAAAAGTAAGGTAGTATAATCCAAACAGGAACTGCAATATGAACTGAGAGAAAGGCATGCTTATGGCGTATTTAGAGAGAAAGCCAGAGGACAGAAATAGAAAGGAAAGTAAGGAGGTGTAAGGTATGAATAGATATTTGTTCACATTTAAGGATATAGTTTATCCTGATGCCGAACAAGACCAGAGACAGCTTTTGGCTAGGAATTCTTTCAGAATAGTTTTGAAGGCTGGGAGAGAAGATATTGACCTGATGGATACAGGTAAGGAGTTCTAGTCCTTAGAAACATGGTATGAGTGCAATGTCCAGCAGATTTGATAAGTTTGCGGACTGACAGGTGTTTTTGGTCATTGGATTGCAAAGACCAAGTGGGAATATGATTGTTTAGAATAATATTTAGTGCTAGACAAGCATTGCCAACATACTGGCAGACAGGTTCAGTGCAAATTTCTCCCTCCCAAAAGGAGAAATATCTATCCCACCAGAGTCTAGCCTCCCAAACATCTCAGATGCCCAGGTGAGAGCTGCTCTCTCTAAAGCAAAAAACACAGCATCAATGTGACCGGACGGTGTCCCCGGCTGTGTGCTACACAAACTCAATGAGGAACTAAACCCACACATAAGGCTGCTGTTTAATCTTAGCCTTACTACAGGATACATACCCAAAGAATGGCGGTCCCACTCCACAAAGGCGGTGCTTCTATGGACCCTGGAAATTACCCCATAAGCCCTTGTCTGCAAAGCTATGGAGAGGATCATAATGGAACTCATAAATAAAGACATTGGGGACCTACAGGCACTGGATCCTACCCAATTTGGCTTTGTCAAGGGCAGGTCCTGCCTCTTGAACTTTTGAAACAGTCATTAAGGCCATTGATGAGGGTAAGGCAGTTCACACAGCCTACCTTGACCTAGCACAATACCCCACTCGGGCATCATAGAAAAGCTCACCAGCTTAGATGTAAACCCATATGTCACAAGATGGGTTGCAAACTGGCTCAAGGACAGAACCCACAGGGTTAGAGTTGCTGGTGCCGTGTCAGACTCTAAGCCAGTCACGAGTGGTGTCCCACAGGGCTCAGTCCTGGGCCCCCTCTTGTTCCGCATTTATTTTTCTGAAGTGCAGGCAAACATAGGGGGATTGTGGCTGACAAAATTTGCAGATGACTGCAAACTGGGCACCATAATTGACACTCCATCAGACACAGACATCCTCCAGAGATGTCTCATAGAAATGGATAACTGGTGCCAGAGCCATGGCCTTAAGCTAAATGCCAAAAAATGCATAGTCATACCCTTTGGGAAAAACAATTACCACATAGGTGGTAATCCATTAAACACGGAAGAAGTTATCAGGGACCTGGGGACCCAGGTTGACAGTAACCTCTCTTTTGACACTCACATTGCCAAAGTGGTTAGGAAGACCTTCTACATTGCCCACCTGATCATGAAGGGATTCACATCCAGATCAGGAGAGGTCATTGTACCCTGTACTCTTCACTTATCAGACCAATGATTGAGTACAATGCCCCATTCAGAATGTACCTTACCCGACACCTGCAGCAGTTGGAAAGACCCCAAAAGTTCCTCACCAAAAGGATAAAGGGGCTCAAACATATGTCATCGCTGCCCGACTGAAGAAACTCCAGCTCTATTCAGTCAGAGGTGATCTGTGCCTGACATACAAGGCCATGTCCAACCCGGAATTAATGGACATGCTCCACCTCAAAAAATCCAAATCCACCAGAGCCACGAGCAAGAGACTTAAACCTCAACACGGATATAAATAGGACATGCTGGAGGGACAGATTCATCACCCAGAGACTCCCTACACTATGGAACAGAATCCCAGTCCATGTGAGGCAGAGCCCCTCACTGACTCTGTTCAAGAGAAATCTTGACGAGTGGATGGGAGGTTTACCGGGAATCATCTCTGTGTCACTGCTGGACAGAGGCACAGCAAACTAATGGGTATAGTATTCTCATCCTAAGGGGTGGTGAAAGCCACACACACTCTGGCTAGGCTTATAAATGCCCTAGGGCAGATAGTCTAGTATGAACCTATGAACCTATATGGATTCTGGATAATTTTATAGGTGTTAAGAAGCTGTTGTGTATATATTAGTTGATGGATAGTTCTACCTAATTCAGGTTTTTTTAGTGTTATACAGTGGTAGGTTCTGAAAAGGGCATTTACTGCAAATTTAGCAACTTTGTTATAGCATGTTTCAAGGTTTGATTTTTATGATGCTTGGAGGTTAGTAAGGATGGGAGTACCATAAAGAAGTGTGGGGAGGAGATAAGTAGTGGCAGGTGTAGTTTTAGTTGCACTAGTGAGAATATTTTGGCTCTCTGAAACATCACTAGTTTTTGATGAGTTTTTCTTATGCAATTTTATATATGCAGGTCAAATTTAAGAGTATTATAGGTTCATAGGTGTTTACTAGGCTAATGACCACAAGGGCCTTTTTAAGCCTAGCCATGCACCCCAAACCTCTGACAAATTCTGATACCTTTGATAAGTGCAAGCATGCACCTGGGAGATGAGCCATTTACAGGTTACCTGTGTCCATTAGAGACATAGGTGCCAAACCAGGGATGAATTTCCATTTTCTCATCCAATTGTCCAAGTTGTACTTGAATTGGGTTATGGAGGAACTCTGCTTTACATGGATGGGGAACTTGTTCCATAGATGGGGTAGCCTCTGGGATACATGTCTATCTCTCCAGCAGGTTCTATTTATATCACAGGCAATGTTTAAGTCTTCAGAACAGGTATTTATGATGCTGTTTGTTTTGTGGATATGTAGGAGGTCCATTAGAGTGGGCTGTGACAATGCCCTGTATGCCAGGCATAGATCTCCCCTCAAAAGCCTATAGGAGACAGAATACAGTGATAGCCTTGAAGTTGTCTGAACAGGAAATTTTACTTACACCCTGTATTGTTTTAGTAAGGAACTTCTGTGGATGGCCCAATTGTTGGATATGCCTGTTTAGGTACATACCAAAGGGAGCACTGTACTTAATGTTAGGTCTGATGAGTGCCGAATACAGTGGAACAATGACTTCATTGGACTTAGACACCATACCTTTGTTTATAAGTTGTGCAACATAGAATGATTTCCTCACCACTGTAGACATGTGATGGTCAAAGGCTAAATTACTATGTGTGTCCCTAAGTCCCTGACTACTGGGTCAACTCTAAGGGGTGTGTTGTCAATATGATAGTTACCAGGGATGGATGACTTCCCAAAAGATACTGTTATGCATTTCTTGGCATTTAGTTTTAGTCCACGGCTCTGACACCAGTTGTTTGTCTGTTTCAGCCCCTCCTGAAGAACATTTATGTCAGTGTGAGATTCAGTGACAGCAACTAATTTGCAATCATCTGCAAATTTAGTCAGCCAGAGACCACTGATATTGGCCTTGACTTCTGAGAACTAAATGCTAAAAAGGAGCAGTCCAAGGACTGATCCTTGAGGGACTCCACTTGTGACTGGCATCTTTGTAGAGGTGGACTCCCCAGTTCTAACTTCCTGGGTCTTATCTGTGAGTCAGTTGGCTATCCACTGGGTGACATTCAGGTTTCTACCTACCCTCTTGAGTTTGTCAACAATGCCTGAGTGGGGTATTGTGTCAAATTCCTTGGCCAGGTCAAGCTAGGCAGTGTGAATGAAGAAAGAAGTCCACCAGACTGAGTAGGCATGATCTAACCTTGATGAAACCAAACTGAGTTGGGCCTTGTATCTAGATGTTTACTATATCTCTATTGATCATCTCCATTATAAATCTTTTCATGGGTTTGCATATAAGACTAGTGAGACTTATAGTCTGTAGTTTCCAGGTTCTGTGGATCGCCCAACTTTGTGCAGTTGGATGACTGTTGCCTTTCCACATTCATGAGGCACAAGCCTGCTTGGAGGCTACAGTTAAATAGCAATTTCAGAGGCTCTGATAGGTCCTGTTTCATGCTATTTAGAAGGCATTCTGGGATATTGTCTTGGCCCATCAATGCAGTGTTCTTGGTTTTAGAGAGAGCATTAAGGACCTGTTCCCTAGTGATAGTAGGGGGAGTTATATTTGATGATATTTTCTGAGGGAAGGTTGAGGGGGAGAGAGGGGTAAAGTTGGAGATGAATTTAACAGGTTTGCTATATCCTCCAGCTAAGTATAGGTGGCTCCATTTACAATGAACTTTACACACAATTGTGTATTGCCTTTGAGGTTGCAGACATAGCTAAAGAATGCTTTCTAGTTGTCCTTGGCCTGGGAGGCCAAACTTACTTCAAATTTGGCTTTGGTAGAAGTTATTTGTCCTCTGAGTTGTTTTTTTAGTTTGATGAGAGTGCTTTTATCCTGCTGGGTGCTGCACCTCCTAATTTTTTCCATGATTTTCTTCCTCCTGTTATACAGCCTATTTATTTTGTCATTCCACCAGGGTGGCTTGTTTTTTGAGTTAGTTCTGTACTTCTTCCTGGTGGGTACAACTGCCTCTATGCAGCTATTAACTTACTTGTACAGGGTTTCTGTGAACAGTTCTGCATAGGCGGCAGTGTTCTCAGGTTTTGTGGGGGCTTAAAATGTTGCCAGGTTCTCACTTAATAACAGGAGGTTAGGCTTGGAATAGTTCTTGAAGATTTCCGGTTTAGGTAGGGGTCCTGGTTTTATTTTTACTTCAAAAGAGACCATTTTGTGGTCTGACCTTACCAGGAAAGGCATTACAGTAGGGGACATGCAGAATTATCCCATATTATTGAGGACCAGATACAGTATGGTTGCACCCATTGTTGGTGTATTGACTATCTGGTCCAGGGAGTTTGTATTTACAAAATCTAGGAATCTCTGTTCATGTACGTTCGGTGTCATATAGGATTCACAGTTAATAGAGGGTTAATTAAAGTCATCCAAAATATGGTATTGGGTTGGATGGTTAGTGTTTCTAAGTTTAAATACATGGTATGGGTTTCCTGGGTCATGGAGGGGGACCTATAGCTTGCAAGGAAGTGGTACTGGATTTTGCCTATGTTGATTTGAACATGGAGTAGCTCAAGTGTGTTATCCTGTTTGACATTCCTTGAAGTATATTTATTTTTGATGTAGAGACACCTCCATCTTTAGTCCCTGCCTGTGAAGTAGCTGGCCTAGATGTGTGGAAGGCATTATAACTTTTGACTGTTGGTATGCTCTGCGGCTTTAAACCATATCTCAGTGACTGCACAGGCATCAGCATTCTCTAGGGTAAAGAGAGCTTCTAGGGAGTGGAGTTTTTTGTTTAGATGCCTAGCACTGTAATACGTTGAGATATTCTTGGTTTTGATTTGCTATGTCTTTCAGTTTGGCATTGCCTAAAAAAGGCACTATGGGGAAGACGATGTTTTAGCTAATATTCAAAAGGCTAGATGGGAGAGGTGCAGACCATCCAAGGCAAAGCATTGTGGTCTGTTGACCATCTCCTGCCATGCTGACAAATATTGCATCCCCTTAGAATGACACCATAAACTAAGCCAATTATTAAAGTCTATCATCTACTGTTCATATTGTGGCATCATCCTTGGAGAAGGTAAAATGCTGCTCAGTGCTGGACTCATACAAGCCTGAGACATAAATTCCAAAAGCTCCACAATGTCTTTCTTCATATAGTCTAGGGAGGTATGTCTCAGGTCATTTACTCCCACATTGACTATGACTGAGTCATATTGGTAATTGAGGTCCAATGACCTGAGTGCATGCATAATGTGGCAGATCCTAGCCCTTGATAAGCAACTGACTGTGACTCTGTCCTTGCTCAACATGGTGACAGGTACATCAGTGAGTCTCATGATGCAGTCTCCAATGATCATTCCTAATAATATGCTATGAGAAGTTACTTCAATGGTTATATTATCAAGAGAAAGGACTTTAAATTTTGTTTTCCTCATGAGAGATGGATTTGGGGGGAAAAGTAATATTTTTTTGGGTTGAGCATGACTTGTGAGTTACAAAGCAATATTTCAGTGGCTGGAGGAGTGCTATGTTTCTGGATTTGCAAATGAGTGTGGAGTCCTCTATGTACTGTATTAGGGAGATCTGTTGTGTGGATATGTGAAAGCTGTTGTTAAGAATGTTAAAGAGGAGGGGGGACCAAGGATAGAGCCTTATGGTACACTGGTAGTGACTGGGAGGTATGGAGAGAGTGTGTAGTGCCATTTTACTGACTGACACCTATTGGGTAGGTAGCTTTTGAACCATAGAAGGTAGGCTGAGAGAGACCTAATTATGGCATTTGAAGTTGAAGTTTGCTGTGATAAGCTGTGTTGAAGGCTTTAGACATGTCTAGAAATAAGGAGGTGACTAGTTTGCCTCTATCTCTAATTTTATTGACAGTATCTATATATATTAGAAGTGCAGTGTTAGTACTACAGGAAGGTTGAAAGCCATGTTGTGGGGGTTCTTTCTGCAGGAGAGAGTTTAACATTTTTATTAATACATTTTTCAACAAGTATTTTGGAAAGGGGATAAGATTGCTATAGGTCTAAAGTTAGTTTCCAGACAGAGGGAATGGGGATTTCTTGGACTTGACCTGTTTATAAGGATTGACAGATAATAGGAAATGTTATTGGTTGTTATTTTAAGGTTCTCACTTGGAAGGTCATCAGCTGAAATAGAGCATGGTTTGAGCTTGTTTAAGCATAGTTTTGGATAGGATGTGGGTGAAAGTAGGTGTGGTGATGTGTGGCTGTTGAGCAAGGTTAGGCTTAGATGTTGGAGAATCCTTGGTTACAGATGCTGTACTATCTATGAAATAAGAGTTGAACTATATTGTATTGCAGTTTCATGCTGTAAGTTATTGGGAGAGGAGATAGGGTTGAGTTTTTCTCTGGGTTGCAAGATTTTGTTTAATTGCTGTCCAGAATTTTTTAGAGTTGTTTTTGCTATTATTCTGAAAGTTATTATAGTATAGTTTTGTCTTCATTTGTTTGCTTTTAGTGTATTTATGACGCATTCTGAAGTTTTCAAGATATTGTGATGTTTTATATTTTTGCCATTCTTTCCCTATGTTTTCTCTATGCTGTATAGTCTTTTTGGATAACTAAATTGCATTATTTGTTTTTCATCACTTCCTTCTATGGGGTGCAAGGCAACTTAGGATATGCAGGAAAATTGCATTGAATTAATTTACAGCATCATCTAAGAGGAAGATTTTTAGGAAGATCCAGTTAATAGATGATTGAGTAGCAATGAACTTTTGGGGTTAAACTTGGAAAGGTTGTGTGTTGTTTTCTAAACATACTGTTTAAGTGCAGGTGTGAGAAGGCTGGTTGTATAGAATGGGAGATGATCACTTAGAGTCTGAGATTGTTCCTGTGGTGGCATATTTTCTAGGGTCTGATATTAGGATCCAGTCTAACAGGGAAATTGATGTCTCGCTATAATGTTTGTGGCTATTAATTAGTTGTATGAAACCAAATAAGTTCATTTTAGATTCAGGGGAGCTAGAGTTTATGTCCAACTAATTGACATTCTGATCACCTAGTATTATTTTTATTGTGGAACTGTTAGGGATATCCAAGGAAGGATATGTTACAGTATAGCTGTATTGTCTCCAGGAGGGATGTAAAGGACAGTAATACATATATGTTTATAACTGTTTGATATAAGGAAAGTAATAAGACATAGATACAAATAGGAAAGCTAGACTCCAAGAAAAAAAATATCAGAGGCAGATTTTTTGGAGGAAGAGCACAGGGTTGAACCACATTTATTTGGTAGATATAAATATGTAATCTCTGTGGTATCCCTGAAGTCTCAAAACAACCCACTAAACAAGTATACTGGGTCCAAAAATAAAACAGTGTAAGAAACTTCTCTATGTGGAAGATTTTTAGTCCATATATCTCTAGTTAATCACTGTATATTAATCAGATCAGACAATAGTAGTAGAAGTAGTGAACTTAAACTCGTCTTAAGTAAAAAAAAATAATAATAAAAAATATATAATTGTACAGAATTACTAAGCATTTGAAAGTAATCCAAGCAAGGCAGGCAGTCTGTTTCCAGTCGAAAATCCTTTATTAAGTACACAGACAAGCGATCCAAGTAAAACAAAAATAGAGTAATAGTTTTGTCATTATAAATTTTATTTAAAGTACATAAGGGTTATATTATTATGACAGCTACTAAGTAGGACAGAACCAGCTCAAATGTCACACTGATGGGGGAAGGGATGTGAATTTAACATGTGTACCAATAACACTTTGTTTTATAGCACAATAAACCACTTCCTTGAAAGCTTGTGAGGAAACTGTTACTCTATTTTTGTTTTACTTGGATCGCTTGTCTGTGTACTTAATAAAGGATTTTCGACTGGAAACAGACTGCATGCCTTGCTTGGATTACTTTCTAATACTTAGTAATTCTGTACAATTTTATATTTTTTATTATTTTTTTACTTATTTATTTTTTTAACTTAAGATGAGTTTAAGTTCGCTACTTCTACTACTATTGTCTGATCTGATTAATATACAGTGATCAACTAGAGATATATGGACTGAAAATCTTCCACACACAGAAGTTTCTTACACGGTTTTGTAGATATAAATATGGAAACAATAGAATATAATGCATTTATTTTTGCATTATATATACAGTATGGGTTTGCTAACCACATTCATCTATTTAGATGCACACCAACTCAAACTGTCTAAAGGATACTGTTTTTATTCTGCTGAACCACACACACACACACACACACACACACACACACACACACACACACACACACACACACACACTCACACAAATTGTAAATATGAGTACCACACATGCGTTTTTAAGGGCTTGCCACAATAAAGGAAAACTGTACATAATTATATTTTTTGTACAAAAATGCATTTGTTTTTACTGTGAGTATGGTGACCCTGGAGGTGATTATGTTAAGTAGCTGCGATTGTGGTTGATGTAGCCCTACATGGGGAAGTCAGAGATTTCTCTCTACAAAAAGCATTAATTACAGTGTTGGCTCTAAAATGGTAGAATTTTGTCTTACTAATAATTATAATTTCTTTAAGGGGAATTTTCTTAACATGTTTAGGTGAACTTATGGGGACAGGGAACAGATTTAGGTAATAGGGACAATGTTTGCTCCAAGCTTTAGATTTATAGGGTCATTGCTACTTACTAGGCTATTGATGTTAAGAAGCCTAGCCATACATTCCATGGTAGTTTTTAGCCCTTATATTATCTGTTCAAACCCCTCAGAGGTAGGCAGAATAAGGATATGTTGGGACATTTACATGTTGCCTCTATGCATGAGGGACAAGGGTGCCAAACCAGAGGTGAATTTGTGGATACACATCCATTCATCCAAATTACATTTTAATTGAGTAAGAGAAGAACTTTGCTTTGTGTAGAGTGGAAGATGGGATTGTAGAAGTAGACGTTTCTGATGTATACCTGTCTCTCCAATGTGTTCTAGTATGTTGCAAAAGAGATTGAAATCCATTGAGGTTTTGCCATTAATGGATTTGGAATGTGTAATAGGTCTGACAGTATAGGGTCTCTTGACACTCTATGTGTGAGCCAGAGATTGTCTCTCAGTAGCATGAATGACACAGGGAAGTGAATCAAGGTTTTTTGATGGTTTGCATATTTTGCGATGATTTATGCTCATGAGTTTCTTAGTGAGGAAGCATTGTGACAATTCCAATTGTGACAAATGTTTGGATAAGTATATACAAAATGGGCGTGATATCCAATGATAACTCTAATGTCTCCTGAGTACAGTGAAGTTATTACACCCCTGGATCTGAAAGCAATACCTTTAGATATAAGTTGTACAATGAAAAAGAACTTCCCTACAATAGTGAATACATAGTAAACAAAGGACAGTTTGTTGTTGACTTAGGTTCCCAGATCCCTAACTACAAGATACATTTTCAGGGGTGAATGTGTTAGCTACAAGGAGTATCATGTTTGCCAAAGGATATAACTGTATATTTTTTGGAATTTAGTTTTAGTCCATGGCATCACAATAGAAATTTGTTTTGGATAGGCCCTCTTGGAGGATCTCACTGTCCTCTGAGGAGTTTTGAGCTTTTAGAATTAAATGCCAATGAGGAGTGGCCAAGAACTGAACACTGGGATTCATCACTGGTGACTGGTCATTTGGAGGCAGTGGAACCACTCACCATTATTTCATGGTTTCTGTTTGTGAGTCAGTTTGAGTTACATGGGGGGTTGCATTTGGCTTGGAATGTTTTATTTGGGATACCTGAGTTTAGAATGGTATCAAATGCCTTTGTGAAGTCTATATGCATTGTGTGCACTGATTTGCCCTCATCTATTGTTACAGAAACTTTTTTTAAAAAGTCAGCCAGGTTAAATAGGCAGGATCTGTTTTTATGAATCTGCACTAGCTTTGGTCATGAGTCTCTAGGTTACATATATCCTTAAGTGTTAATTCCATAATGATCCTTTACATAGCATTACAGATAACTTTGGTCAGGTTTATGGGTCTATAATTATTCAGGTCCATTGAAACCCCACCTTTGTGCAGGGGAATGGCTGTTGTTGACCTTCATTGATCAGGCAGGACGTATGTTTTAAGGCTAATATTGAATAGCCTCTGCAGAGAGTACTGACAAGTCATGTTTCAGGCTGACTAGTAGCCTGGTATGTTATCTGACCACATAGAAGTAGTTTTCTTGGCTTTGGATAGCACATTGAGGACTTTTTCTTGGGAAATTTAGAGGGGTTATACATGTGGATATGTGACCTGAGAGGTACATACCAAACGGGGCATTGTACTCAATTATTGGCCTAATGAGGGAGGAATACAGAAAGGTAATAACCTCCCTTTTTCTGGATGCAATCCCTTTACTTATAAGATGAACCAAGTAAAAGGCTTTTCTGACCAGTGCTGCTACATGATGGTAGAATGTAAGATTGTTGTCAACCTGTGTACTCAGGTCTCTTACCACAGGCTGTGTGCTTAGGGCATTGCCGTTGATGTGGTTATTAGTAGGAAAAAACTAAATGTCCAGAACGAACAAGTGTATTGGACTCTGATATAAGGAATGCTTCAGAAGATAGCTCTGTTGCTACCAATTTTCAACAAAACATACTTCAGATCAAAGAAGTGTTATTTCTATTATGTATACGATTTGGGATGAACATTTATATTATATTATAATGTTTCATACATTCTTTTATAAAAGGAAGCCTATCACATTCTTAGATTTGAAATCTGACAGCCTGGAGTTCTTAATAATTAGCTTGAAATGAAATATTTACTGTAGCTGCCCCCCCCTCCACTGGTTCCACTTCATTAGTTGTACCTCTCGTGTTAATCATATCAATTACATAACCTGTGTAATTAGTTCGATATCCTTAGAACCTTGTGAAAGCATTTTGCTGAGGTGCTAGTTCTCTTGATGATTTTTCTAACATTTTTGAATGAAAGTCACATTATACTTAGAACATGAAATGACTAATGCCCTTAAATATGGTTCAGTGGAGCTTTTCAGTATTTTTTTTTCTGGAGGGACTTAGCTAACATGTTGCTTTCAAGCAAAATTAGCTGCGTAGCCAATTATGTTAAGGGATTGTAATTTAAATTTAAGGCTCTTAACAAACAGAAAGAATAGCAATAGGACTAATAGTGACCCCTGTGGAACTCTACAGTTAACTCTTTCTTGTGTGAGAATGATGGGTCAGTGACCCCTGTGAAACTCTATTGCTGACTTTTTACTGTGTGAGAATGATGGGTATACATGGACCTGAAAGGTTCTGACAGATAGTTTTTAAAATGTTTTACAGTATGGATTCCAAATCTTAGTTTACAAAATGTACACATTTCATTTCCTCTCATCCTGGCACCTTATAACCCCCTGACTGCTGTCCAAGTTTCCATTCCTGAACAGCTTAAGATCCCCTAACTGCTACTTTCTGGGTACCCCTACTATAGCCCTTCACTGGTTGGTCCCCCCTCAGAGCCTTGCACAATTGACCTTGATGGTAACTGGATAGTGAAGGATCCCTCAGGGAGTTATGGGCATGATGCTGGAATCCTTCATTTTTATGGTTGCTGGTCACAATCCCTTTCTTTGGGAGTGACTCATACAATGACATCTGAGCTGTACTTATCACTGCCTTGTAATTTAATTGGTTGGCATGTGAGGCATCTGATCTCCATCAAAGGTTTCAAATACATTGGGCTTCCCCATGCCCTCACTGTAGAATAAGAGAATGGATTTTCATCACTTCATCCCACCGGCCCCCATTTGATCCAAACAGCTTGAGTCTATTCCCAGATGTAGATGTCCTGTATGTTAACACATTTTTTGTACCAAGATTTTAGGATTAATTATCAATGTCCCTACTCAAGTTCACAAAACATCTACCTCTTGGTGTCTTTTTCTTTATGTTATTGCAAAATATGTTTGCTCATATATGGAATACAATCAAGGTACTTCTCTAAATCCATGTTGATTGTCACCTGGCATAAAACTGATAGCCTTAAGTCATAAATTAGTTATAGCTGTGGAAATCAAAATTAGTTAAAACATTTTCTGTTCACTATTGCAGTCATGTAGTACTGTGAAACAGTTATTTTGGCATATTATGCCTAGTATCTCTGGTGTTTGACCTGGTGGGCATTTTTGTCTACCTGTGGAAACACAGAAAAAACAAAGTTTCTATTTTGCAATTATTTGATGGCTGCTTATAGACTTTCACGGATTAATTATAATTTGTTGGTAGTTTGAATATTACCTAAACAATCTGATCATTAATTATCCTTATCTTTAGAAATTGTAATGGGGTCCAAAGACAGGAACTTTTTGTCCTTCCTTACTGTCTTAGCTTCTAGTGCAGTAGATGAATGATCCTGTAATGTTCTCAAGATAAGGTATCTTAGTAAAACATGAACTTAATTGTTGACCAAGATGTCTGAGAAGCATCTGCAGGAAGGGAAGCTAAAGCTTTGTGTGCTCCTTCAGTGATAAAGTATTTTTCTAATGGAAAAGGCAAAACTACAAGAATACATCTGGAGAAACATTGCACCACATTGTCCATGTTGCCCTGTCTGTCTATTCTTAATCCGTTTTCTAGATTATCAATTATTTTGCACATGCTGTTTTTTATTGGAATATTGCTATTATATCTCTCCTTCCTAAGTTAATTTATCGAAGCTTCTGTATCTGATATTTAAACATGATAAGTGTTATGAGGAATTTTATTTCCTCATGTGTTTGGTATATGTGTGTTTTAAGTTCTTTAATTTGCTATGAAAAGTCTCAAATTGGCACTTTTTTGTTTAAAAATATTGTCTTATATGTATAACAGTTTGTGTAGCTTCCTTAACAAAGTTGTATGTATCCATAAAAGTTTCTTCTGTGTTGTAGACCTGGGATATTCATAGTGGCCCAAACATGTTTTTTTTACAACAGAAAAGTCTTTAAATTCTGAGTGCAAGATCGCAGGTTTATGCTGTGTAATTTTGATCAACTTAGTAGAGCATTTTCCCATTAAACAATTCTATCAAAATGAATATTTTTATGATGAACTTAAAAAAAATGTTTTTAGATGAGGAGCCCTCTGTGTATGCTGCATATAGCTTGAAATTAATTTTGGAATCTCTCACCTTAATATATTGTTTTAGCCAAATGGTTTTCTAGATCAGACCCAGTAAATAAACTCATTAGGCATCACCCTGCCTATTAATTTCACTGTGAAATGAAATGACAGTACATTAACATTCCAAAGATTACAGTTTATACCACCAATAAAAGAAAACAGCTCACCTGCCAAAAGACAAATGACAGGAGACAGAATACCCCAAGCTTGGGAGAAAAAAAGGTTGGTGAAATATCATAGTCATGCTTTAATGACAATGGATAATTACAAAGAAATACGTGAACAAAAGCATACAATCTTCTACGTCTAAATGCTAACTATATTGCAAAGTTAAATTACAACTTGTAACTATGTATAAAGTTTTTTGTAGTCTCTTAGTGTAGAACTCTTCATGGAATGAAGGTCTTAAGGCAATGTAGATTACTGTCAAAATTAATATGCAAGAGATTGTAATGTTCCACAACATAATGAAAATTACTTTGAAATAAATACGCAAGAGACAATAATGTTCCAATATAATTTAGTAAATGTAATGCACTGACACTGAGTGTAATAATCCGAATGCAACAATCACCTTTTAGTTGTTTCTATATAATTGCTCCAGTGCCCATGCCATGCTAGAAAAGGGTCCTAGAACCAGACGAATTACCCAATTAATAATCACTCAAAAAAGAAGAAAATAAATATGTCACCTTATGTGAATGCACTTTAGATCAAAATAAGTTAGTTGAATGCCATTGAATCATTAATCTGTTTTTACATTTGTTACAATGACCATAAAGCGCCATCCCAAGACCTCCATGGAGAACAATGCACCACCAGAACATCATCATCATCAACTGCTAATTTAATCACTTTTTGAACCACTGAATCCTGGAAGGTATAGAAAAATCATTATCATCATCCTGCTAGCTAAACAAGGTATTTGCTTTTCACTTCTGGCATAACAGTTTAGGAATTAACCTCACAGGTACAAGGTATAGGGTTCGATTCTGACCATTGGTTGTTGGCTAGGCTTGTAGTAGCCTGCAGACTAATAGCCTAGCATTTACCTATGATCTGTGGTTCTTACAGGACATTGTTTTAAAACTGACTCGTTCAAGCTAGTGTGTGAGCTTGATCCAAACAAGCTTATTTACAAAAATATTAAAAGTGATACTGAATTGTCTCAAGTGAAAGCTAGCATGACTGAATATAACAAATAAATGAAACACCCTTCCTCTTTGCAGGTAGTAGGTTGATTGTGCAACCTTATGTATCCCAGGATTCTTCTTGCTGGTTAATCAATATGTTGCACAATATCTTACCAGTGTATGTTTCATACTAACAATAATGGTTTGCCTGCAAACATACTTGCCCACAAGCATGTCAGGCTTGGGGGCAAAGCTTTGAGAGGAGATTTTAAATAACCCTTGACAGAAGCCTCATCACTACAGTGGTGGCTTGAAAGAACAATCAACCTTTACTATTTTATGCAGTTGTAGTTATGGAGCCTACTGTCAGCAACCATGGTAAGATAACTTGCAAGAAAAGGTTAGAACAATCAAGCCTGAAATAAGTCTTTTCACTTACTTTTGAAGTAGTTTGTCTGGGCTGACTGGAATGGTAAAATGGCTTAGTGCAGTGGTATTGCATTGTTTAAAATGTAAATGGTTGTGAGTTTGATTCTTGTAGTATGTTTTTAAGTACAACATATTAGATGATATAGTTCGTAGACTAAAGTCAATGTGATACAGTGGCTGTACTTACTTTGTTAAACAAAGCTTTAGTTAAGGGTCATTGTTCAGTACTGCAGCATGACTACCTAGCAATCTGCTAAATTATATCATAGTATTTTATTGCTTACTCCTTGTGCTCGGGAGGGAACACCAGATTAGAGTTAGTTATTTTAACTGTTAATTGAAGCACGCATATGGTCTGGTGTTTTATTTTTGTTTGCCAGAAATATGTTTTTGTGGTTCTGGAAAGGATATTGTTAATGATAGTAATGCCAAAATTGTCCTTTCATGGTGCTATTAAAAGCCAGCGTATGCATGGAGATAGTATTTTCTTCAATGGTGATCTCAGTTCATATCATCATTAAGCCTTTTGTTGTGATGCTTGTAATCAGTGCCCAATTCTCAGCTGATCAATGATACCTTTGACCAGCTTTGCCTACTTGTCTTTTCTTCTCTGCTGATATGGGAAACTATTATTGAAAAATTAATTATCAAGGTGCTGCTTACTGTGCTGGAACTGAATTCTTCTTAAGACACTAGGTCTTGCTGGCTGGATTCTGCTGAAATTAAAGTCCAGTTTTAATTGCATTCACAGCCTGTTGCACACAGAAACTTGCAAAATGTACACTGATGAGAAGATATTCTTTGCAGCTCCAAACTCTGTCACTTTAAGAGCAGTAACCAATAAATAACTTTTTATAACAAACCACACGGACTACTGTTGCAGCTTTAGTTACACTGTACCACTTTTTACTTCTTGGTCTGCATAAATGATATGAGAGGTGTAACATAAACCAATACCTCAGAACAAATGTGTCCATAGACAAATACCTCTTACAATGTTATCTGCTATAGTCTCTTTATAGTGGTTTTACATCCTGTTTTTCTCCTTGGTATTCTATTTTGGTCTTCGTATGAAAACATCTGTTTGCTGATGTTTGCAGGAAAATATGTTTTTATCCTGTAGAGAAACAATGCTGATATTATCTTTTAAGGAAACATCTTGTGCAAATGCTGACTTGAAAGCATATCCATTCAAACTTCCTTGCTTAACAATGTCATATGATAAAAACATGTAGAGATTGTTTTCTTGTTAGTAGCATGTCCATTCTTTAAGGAAGCAAGTTAGCTTTCTTACTGACAATGTGAAATGCATACATCTTGTTTTTTACATTTTTGCTAAGTCTGTAAGATGTCAGCTTTCTTGCTGACAGTGTAACATGCATACATTCTTGCTGATTTTGTAGGAAAACATGTCCATTAGGTAAATTCCTTATTTTTCAAGTCACAGTCATTTAGTATGGATGTTGTTTTTTGTTGTTCTTCTTTCAGCTTTTTCCCGGTTAGGGGTCGCCACAGTTTTTGATGGAAAGGTGTCACAAAGAGTTCACCAATTGAGTTATTAAGATGGTTCATCAATAAAAGAGTATTTGGTGCTGCAGATTCCATCAGTATTCAATTTTATTTATTTTATTTATTTCACATTTGTTTGCCAGGAAAGTCCAACTGGGCATGAATCTCATTTTCAACAGAGACCTGGATGAGAAAAGCTCCAACATACATAGTTCAATTAATAAACTACATAATATTATCACATGAAGTGCAGTAACAAATAGTAGATTCAACATACAGGAAAAATTAAGTCAGATCAGAAAATCATACAGTAAATATTAAACAGCAATCAAAGGATATTGAACAACTAGTAAAATACAATCAATAGTGATAACCAAAGGTAAAGATGTTAAGCATTATACATGTGGGCAAAATACTAAGAGAAAAGAAATAGATTTTGCAGTTGGGGGTTATTAGGAAATGGAGTTAAAGTAGGGTGCTATCGGAGATGTAGAGAAGTAAGTGGTGTTTTGGCAAATAAGAGAAGGGTTGAAAACAAAGGGGAACAAGCAAGGGAAATATAAGGAAGAAGGGAGAAGGAAGGAAGATGGAAGAGAGGGCAAATAAAGGAAGAGAAGGAAGTAGTAAAGAAAATATTCAACACAGCGACTTGGCAAAGCCAGATATTGACATTTACTCCTCTGATGTTATCCATTTGAATGAGTTCAGTACCAGCCTATTTAATCTGCAGTTATTTCTTTCTGTTAATGATTTTCATGGGTAATTTTACTTATTCTAATATTTTTTGTATTTAAAATTTGGGTAATTTTCCCAGGCCCTGATGGGGGAGAACAGCATGGTAAGAACATGCTGGTACATGGTCGCTTTGCAGCTTTAATCTCTCTTTTGTATTCCCCACTTTCCTTTCTGCAGCCATTTGTGTGTCAGGCTGGGAAGACCAATGGATCTCAATTTCAAAGGTGCACAGAGGCATAGACCTCAACCTGCTGATTATTTATTAACATTTGATTACTGGGAAAGTCCAACCTGGTAGAAGCCCATTTTCAGCAGATGCCCCAGGAGTAATGCTCAAAATGATTACAAAACATTTTAAGAATGATAATTTTGCAATCTTCAAAGTAAAAGAAAACATCCACAGTTTACATAACTATAACAAATTACACATAGTATAAAACATTGGTTAAGAATCAATGCAAGGTATGACAATCATTTAATATTTAGAGAAATTCTAGACAGTTTGTGGAGAAATTAAAGGTAAATTAGTCTAGTACAAAAATGAATTGCAACATGAAGTGAGGAAAAAACAGGCTTATGGTGTATTTAGAGAGAAAGTCAGGGAAGAGAATTAGATAGTAAGGAAGTAAGTGATGAGGGGAGAGTAAGGAGGCATAAGGAATGAAAAGCACTTGTTCACATTTAGGGATTTCAGACCTCTCAACCTCTTAGAGCAAGAAATCTGAACAGAGACATAAAAACGGGGGAACTAATGCCCAAACATAGGGAACATTTTTAAATATTGCTCTTACACACTTTGAAAGTTTTGCATAAGCTTGAATTTTCTGAAGGGTATGAAGTCTGAAACTCAAATGTCTGTTATTATTTTCTGACTTAAATCTTCAAAAGTTTGCCAATGACTTGCTACAAAAACTCAATTTTATGATAAATGGACTAAAAATATGATGCAAAAATCTGCACATTCTGTGAAAATCTGTACAGTTGAGATGTATGAGGGATATAATTTATCCCAGTTTTGAGCAAGAACAGAGCCAGATTTTAGCTAGGATGTCTTTCAGAGTGATTTTGATTTTAGGCAGTTTGTGGAGAAATTAAAGGTAAATTAGTCTAGTACAAAAATTGCAACATGAAGTGAGGGAAAAACAGGCTTATGGTATATTTAGAGAGAAAGTCAGAGAAGAGAATTAGATAGTAAGGAAGTAAGTGATGAGGGGAGGGTAAGGAGGTATAAGGAATGAAAAGCATTTGTTCACATTTAGGGATTTCAGACCTCTCAACCTCTTACAGCAAGAAATCTGAGCAGAGACATAAAAATGGGGAACTAATGCCCAAAAATAAGGACAATTTTTAAATATTGCTCTTACACACTTTGAAAGTTTTGCATTAGCTTGAATTTTCTGAAGGGTATGAAGTCTGAAACTCAAATGTCTGTTATTATTTTCTGACTTAAATCTTCAAAAGTTTGCCAATGACTTGCTACAAAAACTCAATTTTATGATAAATGGACTAAAATATGATGCAAAAATCTGCACATTCTGTGAAAATCTGTACAGTTGAGATATATGAGGGATATCATTTATCCTGATTTTGAGCAAGAACAGAGCCAGATTTTAGCTAGGATGTCTTTCAGAGTGATTTTGAAAGATGGGAGGGAGAGCATAGATGTGATGGAAACAGGTAAGGAGTTCCAGGTCTTAGCAACCTTGTACAAGTACAGACAATGCCCAGCAAATTTGTTAGGTTTGTAGACAGGAGTTTTGGTCACTGGATCACAGTGGTCAACTGGGAACATAGTTGTATAGAATATTTTTAGTGGTGGACAGACAGCTGGATGCTGAATCATTTTATAGGTGGTAAGAAGTTGTGTATGTGTTAGCTGATGTAGCAGTTTTAACCAATTTAGGCTTTTCAGTGCTATACAGTGGTGGGCTCTGAAAGGGGTATTTGCTGCAAATTTAACAACTTTGTTATAACACTGTTCAAGTTTTAATTTTTGTGAAGCCTAGGGGTTAGTAAGGATGGGAGTGCCATAAAGAAGAGTGCGGGGAAGAGATAAGTAGTGGCAAGTGTGATTTTAGTTCCATAGGCGAGAAAAATTTTAACTCTGTAAAGTAAAGTTTCTGAAACACTGGGAAACATAAAGGTCCTACCAAACACCCTGACACTGGGTGATTTCAACTACCCATACATTAACTGGGAGAACTACTCAAGTACTAACTCCCTTGCCCAACATTTCCTAGAATTCATAAACTCAAACACCTGGATCAAATGGTCAACACCCCCACCAGAGATGACAACATATTGGACCTGGTCATCACCAACATGGGCAACCGGTGTTCCACACCGGAGTTCAACCCCTCACTGGTTAGATCTGACCACAAACTAATCACTCTGAATATCCATATTCTGCCCCCACCCCCAGTCAAAGAAACCACCATGAAAAACTTTTCAAAAGCAAACTTCACGTTACTTAAGTCCGAGGTAGGATGTTTCAAAGCCCCCATGCTAAAGAATAATGCTGCCCAAGCTGCAAAATCCTTTACTAATGCACTCTACAGGCACCTACAAGAATTCATGGATCATGCTATCCCAAGCAAAACCAAGACTCACTCCTGCAAGAAAAGGAAACCAGTCTGGTGGACCCCTGCCATAAACAAGCTATACAATAGAAGGAGGAAACTAGTACAGAAAAGAGTAAAATCCCAAGAAGGGAAGACATCCCTGATCAGTATTAGCAAGAAACTACGATCCCTCATAAAATCATCCAAGGCTAGCTTCGAAAGAAAAATTGCCAAGAGCTCCAAAGATAACCACAAGGCATTCTTTAGCTATGTCAAGAATCTAAGTGGCAATTCTCAGATCTGCTCGGAGTTAGTGCAGAATGGCACAAAATACACTGAACCAACCTATATCGCTAACATCCTGGCAGACAGGTTCAGTGCAAACCTCACCCCCCTCTAACCCTCAAAAGAGCCCATAACCACACCAGAAGAATCTAGTGCCCCTGAAATCACAGACACTCAGGTTAAAACAGCCCTCTCCAAAGCCCAAAACACAGCATCTATGGGACCGGACGGTGTTCCAGGCTGCATCCTACACAAGCTCAAAGATGAACTAACCCCACATCTAAACATACTGTTCAAACTCAGCCTTTCCACAGGCTACGTGCCCACAGAGTGGCACGCAGCAATGATTATTCCACTCCACAAAGGTGGAGCCACAACAGACCCCAGGAACTATCACCCTATAAGCCTGACTAGCTTGGTCTGCAAGGCTATGGAGCGCATCAGAGACATTGGGAACCTCCAAACACTGGAACCTACCCAGTTCAGCTTTGTTAAGGGTAGAACATGCCTCCTAAACCTGGTGGACTTCTTTGAGACAGTTACCAAGGCTATAGATGAAGGGAAGGCTGGTCCGCACAGCCTACCTAGACCTCACAAAGGCCTTCAACACCATTCCCCATTCTGGTATTATAGACAAACTCACCAGCCTGAACATAAACCCTTACATCATGAGATAAGTTGCCAAATAGCTCATGGACAGAACCCACATGGGAAGAGTTGCAGGAGCTAGGTCTGACACTAAACCGGTTACAAGTGGCATTCCCCAGGGCTCAGTCCTAGGGCCCCTCTTGTTCAGCATATACTTCTCAGAGGTACAGGCAATCACATGAGGACTATGGCTGACCAAGTTCGCAGACGACTGCAAACTAGGGGCTATAATTGACTCTCCAGCTGACACAGACATCCTGCAAAAGGGTCTTACTGTGATAGATACCTGATGTCAAAACAATGGCCTCAAGCTAAATGCCAAAAAGTGCATAGTCATCCCCTTTGGAAAAAATAAAGTACCCACAAACTACCACATAGGTGATAGTCCCCTAAATACGGAAGATGTAATAAGGGATCTGGGGACCCAAGTAGATAGTAATCTCTCCTTTGATAATTACATTGCCAAAGTGGTTAGAAAATCCTTCTATGTGGCCCACCTAATCACAAAAGGGTTTGCATCCAGATCAAAAGAGGTCATTGTGCCCCTCTACTCATCACTCATTAGACCCATCATAGAGTACAATGCCCCATTTGGGATGTACCTTACAAGGCACCTGCAACAGCTGGAAAGACCACAGAAGTAACTCACCAAGAGGATCATTGGCCTCAAACAGATGCTCTATGCAGCTTGACTGAAGAAACTCCAGCTGTACTCGGTTGCATACTGCCTACTCAGAGGTGATCTCTGCCTGACATACAAGGCCATGTCCAACCCAGAATTGATAGACATGCTCCATGTAAAGAAAACCATATCCCCTTGAGCCACACGTTCCAGGGATCTAAACCTCACCACAACAATAAATAGGACATGCTGGAGGGATGGATTCCTGTCCCAGAGGCGTCCCATGCTTTGGAACAAGACTCCAATATACATTAGGCAAAGCTCCTCGCTAACACTTTTCAAGAGAAACCTTGATGAGTGGATGGGAAACAGAAAGTTTTATCTGGGGATTACTCCAATGGCTCTGCTGAACAGAGACACAGGGAACTAGTCTAAGTGGGCAGCGAAAGCCAACACATTCTGGCTAGGCTTATAAATGTTTTCGGGCAGATAGCCTAGTACCGACCTATGAACCTATCCCTATTTTTTCATGAGTTTTCTTATGCAATTTTGTATATGCAAGTCGAATGTAAGATTATCAACCACTATCACCCCTAATAATTTACTATGAAAAATTACTTCAATGGATGTATTATCACGAGAGGAGACTTTAAATTTTGTTTTTTGTTTTTTTTATGAGAGAGGGATTTTGGGAAACAAAAGTAGTAGTTTGGCCTTTTTTGGGTTGAGTATGAGTTGTGAGTTACAAAGCCATGTTTCAGTAGCTGTTAAAGCTTCCTGAGTATTTTTTGGAGGTGTACCATGTTGTCAGATGTGCAAATGAGAGTGGATTCATCTGTGTATTGCATTAAGGTGACCTGTCATATGGAAGTATAGTAGGTGTTGGTGAAAATATTAAAGAGGAGGAACCAAGGATAGAGCCTTGTGGTATACCAGTGGTGACTGGAAGGCCAAGACAGAGCATGGAGTGCAATTTTACTGACTGATACCTACTGGACAGGTAGCTTTTGAATCTCAGAAGGGTGGGCTGAGACAGATCTAGTGAGTTCATTTGAAGTAGAAGTTTGCTGTGACAAACAGTGTCAAAGGCTTTAGACAAGTCTAGAAATAAGCAAGACACTAGTTTGCCTTTATCTCTAGCTTTACTGTTAGTATCTACGCAGGTTAGAAGAGCAGTGCTAGTACTGTGGGAAGGATGGAAGCCATGTTGTGTAGGGCATAGGAGTTCTTCCTGCAGGAGATAGACTAGCAATTCTTTTTGCATACATTTTTCAAGTATTTTGTTGAGGGGAGATAATATTGCTAGGTCTAAAGTTATTAATGTCTGCTGAATTTCCTCCTTTGTGCAGAGTGATAACATATGACTTTTTCCAGGGGGAGACAGAAAGTGGGATTCCTGGACTGACCCATTTAGAAGGATTAAGACAATGCTATTGGCTGCTATTTTTATGTGCTCACTTGAAAGGTCTTCAGCTGAAGAAGATCATGGTTTAAGTTTGTTTAAGAGTAGTTTTATATAGGATGTGGGCACAGATTTGAAGGTGAAAGTGGATTTGGTGATATGTGGCTGTTGAGCAAGGTTGGGATTACATGTTGAGGAATCCTTGGTTAGAGATGCTATACTATCTAAAAAATAAGAGTTGTGCTGTATTGCAGTTTCAAGTGGTGAGTTATTGTGAGAGAGGTTTGGGTTGAATTTCTGAATGGATGTAAAATTTCTTTAACGGATGTCCACAATTTTTTAGGGTTGTGTTTAGTATTATTCTGAAAGTTATTATAGTGTAGTTTTTTTGTCTTTGTTTATTGCTTTTTAGTATGACTGTGAAGCATTTTGATATTTTCAAGATACTGAGTTATTTTATATTTTTGTCATTTCTTTCCAAGCTTTTTCTCTATCCTGCATTAGCATTCTACTCTTTTTGCATAGCCAAATTCCATTATTTGTTTTCAGTCTCTTCCTTCTAGGAGGTGCAAGGCTAATTAGGATATTTAGAAAATTTGTATTGAATTCAATTACAGCATTGTCTAAGTGGAGGATTTTTAGGAAGTTCCAGTTGGTTTACCTTTATATCGTCGATCATGTATGATCGACCTACCACTTTGTCGACCCATTTTCCATGAATTCAAATCCCCACCACTTCTTAAATGTTGGATTAAAGTCGAATTTCGACATTTCTGGCCGTGCCACACCTCCACACCAGTGCTACCATGGGTCAAAAGGGGGCGAGATTTAGCCGTTTGCATATATGGTTTTCAACATTTGGGACGTTCGCATTTCAGAGTTTGCAGAATCGTGGTTGTTTGAGATCGCCATTTTAAAGTTAAACTGTTCCAGTTAATAGATAATAGTGTAGTAATGAACATTTCTGTGTTAAACTTGGAAAGGTTATGTGTTGTTTTATAAACATGCTGTTTTACTGGATGTGTGAAATGTATAGTCATAAAGACTGGGAGATAATCACTGAGATAGTCTGACATTGTACCTGAGAGGGATTATTTGCTAGGGTCTGACACTAAGATCCACTCTAGTAGAGAATTTGATGTCTTGCTATAAGATGTGGGGCTATTAATTAGTTGTGTGAAACCATATAAGTTCATTCTAGATGTAGGGAAGTTAGAATTTATGTCCAACCGATTGGCATTCACATCACCTAGTAATACATTTTTTTTTTGTGGAAATGTTATGGATATCCAATGTAGGACATCTTCTGGTGTAGCTGTATTGTCGCCAAGAATAGCTGTATTGTCACCAGGATGGATATAAAGGACAGTAATACATATTTGTTTATAACTGTTTATTTTGAGGAAAGCAATAAGAAGCTCTGCTGAACTGAATTTTGGTGTTGGTTTGCTGTAACAGGAAATGTGGCAGGTCCTGGGAAATATTAAAGCAATACCTCCAGCTTTCCTCTTTATATGGTCATTATGGATGATATTCAAGCCAGGAGGTACAACTTTGGAGTTGTTTATGCTGGGTTTAAGCCAAGTTTCAGTTACAGTGAGAACATCAGGCTTATGTTGAGTAATTCAGGCATGTAGTTTTATTTCTTATACTTCCAACATTTATTGCAGCAAAAATTAGATTACCAGGGATGAAGACTGGCTGTTCATTAATGTCATCTGTCCAAGATGCTTGAGTGTACATACCAGGACCAGAAGCTGTGGGAGCCAGAATGAGCTTGGGAATGCCACCCAGGATGTCCTGTTTGGTTATGGACATTGTGCATTTAATCTTTTAAGATGTTGTGCATGATGGGTTATTATTAAGTTATTGAACTTTTTTTAAAAGTTCGAGAATGTCATAATATGGTTAGAAACCATATGATCAAACTTTAAAGTTCAAAAGCTAAAAAAAAAAATAAACAACAGAAAAACCTACCTGACTATTTTAAGCAGATGGGCAAACCCCATTACACCCCTCATGTGGGAAGTGCTGCACCCCCACACATACCACCCACTCTTTAAATATACTAACTCCGAGATCATACTCATAGTGCAGGAAAGGAAAATCTTCCCATTGCCGCACTGTCACGGATATCTCCATTAGAAACATTTGAACTTTCAAAGGTTCGGGATCATATAGTGTCTAACGACCATATTTATAGAGCTTCATATGATGTCTGAACTTTTAAAAAGTTCAATAGCGTAATATACACCCGGGTATCATAATTATTTGATATTGGAGTGATTTTTGGATATCCTGTCTAATAAAATGGTCACAAAGCGTAATTTTTGGTCTGCTGGTTTAGGAAGTCATTAAAGGGACAAGAATGGCTTGCCCACATGCATACTAGCCCATGAGATAGTCCAGTCCACTGCCACCATCCACCCTTCCACCCCATTATTATTTTCCATTCCACCTATTTTCGTTCTGCCTCACCTTCCATTCCCTTCCATTCTATTTCCCTGTGTCCATCTCCATTTCCATTCCATTTCCTCATTTCCTTTAAAGCAATACCTCCAGCTTTCCTCTTTATATGGTCATTATGGATGATATTCAAGCCAGGAGGTACAACTTTGGAGTTGTTTATGCTGGGTTTAAGCCAAGTTTCAGTTACAGTGAGAACATCAGGCTTATGTTGAGTAATTCAGGCATGTAGTTTTATTTCTTATACTTCCAACATTTATTGCAGCAAAAATTAGATTACCAGGGATGAAGACTGGCTGTTCATTAATGTCATCTGTCCAAGATGCTTGGTGTACATACCCGGACCAGAAGCTGTGGGGCCAGAATGAGCTTGGGAATGCCACCCGGATGTCCTGTTTGGTTATGATTATTGCATTTAATCTTTAAGATGTTGTGCATGATGGGTTATTATTAAGTTATTGAACTTTTAAAAGTTCGAATGTCATAATATGGTCGAAGCCATATGATCAAACTTTTAAAAGTTCAAAAAGCTAAAAAAAAAAATAAACAACAGAAAAAACCTACCTGACTATTTTAAGCAGATGGGCAAACCCCCGTGCACCCCTCATGTGGGAAGCTGCACCCCCACATACCACCCACTCTTTAAATATACTAACTCCGAGATCATACTATAGTGCAGGAAAGGAAAATCTTCCCATTCCGCACTGTACGGATATCTCCATTGAAACATTTGAACTTTCAAAGGTTCGATCATATAGTGTCGACCATATGATGTCTGAACTTTTAAAAGTTCAATAACGTAATATACACCCGGGTATCATAATTATTTGATATTGGAGTGATTTTGGATATCCTGTCTAATAAAATGGTCACAAACGTAATTTTGGTCTGGTTTAGGAAGTCATTAAAGGGGACAAGAATGGCTTGCCCACATGCATACTAGCCCATGAGATAGTCAGGGTTTGGGGATGAAGCTTTGACGGGGGTTTTAAATAGCCCTTTATAGGTGGCTTCATTACTTCTGTGGCAACTCAGCAGAAACTACTCACCCTCTCCTGGGGTTGGTTATCTAAAACAGGGTATTTATAGCCTTTAATTATTGATTTTCTTTTGTAGGGCAGTTGCTTCATGGCCTGAACCCCCTTTCTGTATTCCCCCACCCTTTCCTTTATGGTTTTGTGGCCTCTTGTGTGCCAGGTCGGATAGACCATTGGGTCTTGATTTCAATGGAATTTGCTTAGGGCAAAGAAGCTTAGACCTTAACCTGATGATTAGTGTCATCTGTCCAAGGTGCTTGGTTTGAGCACTTGGACCAGAAGCTATGGAACAAGAATGGGCTTGGGAATGCCACCTGTAGAATAGTCTATGTGTTTACTGTACCTTTAAGAAAAATTCCAAGGACAGCAAATGCATATAAATAGCAAGCAAGTGCTAGCTTCAGTGCCATTTTGAGAGTGCAGCCAGAGAGTGAGCATGTATGAGTGTAACAGCTAGTTTTTTTTATAAGTTTATCTGAGTTAAAGTTATTAAGCCTCAATCTGACATTTGTACATAATAAAGCTGCTTGAATAGAACCCATGGATGCTCGTCTGTTTTATCCTAACTGGACAAGTGACATGGTGTCAGAACTGGTATTCCAGAGGCTGCTTTTCAGAGCTATGAGGTGCAGAGTTAACAGTGAAGGTAAACTAAGAGAACAGAGCACAAAAAAGGGCCAAAAACAAACTAAAAGTAATGAAAACTTGCACGGACGATTTATTTATTATAAAGATAAAATGGAGCATTACAAGGGCACAAAACACATTATTAAACAAGTGAGATGCATGGAGGAGTTTATTAATTAAACAAGATGTTTAAAATTAAGATATTTGATAAAACGGTTATCAGAAAAGCATGTTTAGAGTAAAATGAGCACAAGAAAAGTATAATGGACATGAAAAAAAGGTTAAATGAGCAAAACAAATGTAATAAAGGGCAAAAGGGCACATTAAGCATAAACAAAGCAAGTCAACTGCATGATTTTGGGCAAAGTACTGTGTTTTGGCATAAACTACTATTTTACATTGATAGAAGCTATTAAGGGCATAACTGGCGTTGTCTTGAAGTATCTCAAGGTGTGTAAAAGTGCTTACAGTGTGTGCTTATTACTGTGCATTTATTCCAAAGAGTTTATTTTGTACAAAGTGCAACTATTTTGTAAAGTGCAGTCAAAATACAGTCATTTTGAAAAGTTTCTTGTGCTGGGTGTGTCTATTCACAGAGTGCCGCCATTATAGAATGTTTCTTCTACTGTACAGAGTTATTTAGCAAAGTACAGCCATTTTGGGAAAGTTTCAGTGTGCTGTGTACTGTTTATTCACAAAGTGCAATTACTTTGAAATGTTTTTTACTCTGAGCTTCTTCTGCCCAGTTTATTTGCACAGTGCAGTTATTTTGAAATGTTTGTTACACTGATAAAAGGTGATTTTTTACAGTACAGTAATTTCAAGAGTATTCTTGTGCCTAGGAAACTTGTTTTGCAAAGTTCAGTTATTCAGAAGCTTGTTGCTGTACTGGGCATAGTTACAAGTACTGGCATAAATTTCTGGCATATATATATATATATATATATATATATATATATATATATATATATATATACATACACACATATATATATATATATATATATATATATATATATATATATATATATATATATATATATATATATATATATATATATATATATATATATATATATATATATATATATATATATATATATATATATATATATATATATATATATATATATATATATATATATATATATATATATATATATATATATATATATATATATATATATATATGTGTGTGTGTGTGTGTGTGTGTGTATGTGTGTGTGTATGCATACTTGCAAAAGCCTTGACTGGCTTGTGTCAATATGGCAGACAGATTTCGCAAGCCATAACCACTTGTGTCTAATCAGAATTTTGCAGAAAAGTGGAGAATATTTGAGCAAAAGTATGATATTTTTATACAAGCAGCTTATTCTGACAAAGATGCATGTACAAGGGCATTCATTTTGCTAAACCTAGATGGGTCAGAGGCCATAGAAAGAGAGCATTCCTTTGTGTATGCACCAGCAGTTTATGAGGGAGAAGGTAAAAACCATCATATTATTTTCCAGGCTGAATCAAGGGAAGACCCCGAGTGTTTGAAATGCAAATTCAGGAAAATGTATAACCCCAGACAAATGTTACATTATAGAGGCATTTGTTTTACACAAGAAATCAAAAACCAGGAGAAATGTTTGCAGCTTATATTACTGACCTGAGAAACAAAGCTAAAATGTGCAGGTTTGGTGACTTAAGAGATGAGTGTGTGGTATTAATAGTGCTGTAGTGAGAAAGATGTTGCTTTGTGACAGTGATTTAAAGCTGAGCAAAGCTATTGAGATTTGTCAAATCTATGTAGCTACAGAAAGGCACAAAAGTATGCCTTCAAGTGATAAATGCATGATTTCAGCAGGCTCCAGAGCAAATGTAGACAGCGTGCAACACGTGGCTAGCAGAAGCAGGCCTAAGCACATGGCATCTGCTACCCCTGCAGGCTCCCCAGGTAAAACCCGTAGCTTTTCAGAAAGTTCTAAGAAAAGGACATGCTCAGTGCAGTGCAAGGGTGAGTCAGTAAAACCCAAATCAAGCTTTATTGTCAACTGTCACAATTGTGGTACCAATCATAAGTCTAAGAGAGAAGAGTGCTTAGCATTTGGTCAGCAATGCCACAAGTGTAAAAATAAAACCGTTTTCAAAAGCTTTGCAAATCAAGTAAACCTCACACAGTTATAAAGAAGGGTCACTTAAAAAAGCAAGTTGATCATATAGAGAGCTGCAGCTCTACTTTCTACTTAGATGGTGTGTCAGTAATTGGTGAAAAGGTTGATGCAGTAAATTTATTGGCAAAGTAGGAAGTGTTTTGTACTGTCCAGATCAATAGTAAATCCACAGAGGTCAAAGTAGGCACTAGTTCAAAGCGTAATGTTATGTCAGCAGACACATTTGCTAAGGTGAGAGCTGGTGAGCAACTTAATGTGGTCAGTTGTGTGACACGTGTTGCTTAGGGAGGTGAAGAAATCCAAACCAAAGGCTCAGTAGTGCTTTCATGTTATTTGGCTAGGAACTGCTGCAGCTTACTATTCTATATAGTCGAAAGACCTTCACAGTCATTATTGGGTCTCAGAGACAGCTTGAGAATGAATTTGCTTTCCTTTACCAAAGAAGTTTATCATATAAGCATTCATCCTCATTCCAATTTCACTGAAGCTATTTTGTCAGAGTATGCTGTTGTTTTCGATGACAAGTTAGGCAAAGTTCCAGTTGTGTATTGCATGAAGTTAGAACCAGAGGTCAATACAGTGGTCAGACCAGCAAGAAAAGTTCTGATATGCAGAATAAAGTCAAAGCTCAGCTGGATAAAATGGTGCAGCAAAGTGTAATTTGTCCAGTTACAAAACAACTGAATGGGTGTTGTCCATAGTAGCAGCCCACAAAAAGGCTTAGACAAAATCAGAATATGCATTGATCCATGAGATTTGAACAAAGTATTAAAGAGACTGCATCATCGCATGCATACATTCGAGAAAGTCACAGCCCTAATATCAAATGCCACTGTTTTTTTCTGTCTTGGATGCAAAAAGTTCATTTTGGCAAGTGATCTGCAAATCTTCACTACTAACTACTTTCAGTATCCCATTTGGAAGATATAGATTCCTTAGGATGCCATTTAGAATAAATTGTGCAAGTGAAGTCTTCCAGCATGCAGTGGAGCAAATTTTTTCAGGTTAATCTTGTGCCATAATAGTAGATTGGTTGGAGACAATGGTGAAGCAGAGCATGACAGAAACCTTAGGAGAGTTTTAGGCAGAGCAAGTGAAGTGTACTTAAAGCTCAATCCACTGAAGTGCAAATTCAGAATACCAGAAGTTACATATGTAGGTCATTTATTTACCAGCACTGGTTTGCGACCAGACCCGTCCAAGCAAGCAGACATTCTTGAGATGCCAGCACCAGATAATGTTGAAGTTCCACAATGTTTTCTTGGTATGGTCAACTATTTAGGCAAGTTTATACCAGACTTCAGCGAGTTGACAGTACCTTTGAGAGAGCTGATGCACAAAAATGTTACATTGTCTTGGTTGGAACAGCACCAGAGAGCATTTGAAAACCTTAAGCAGAAAATTGCCACCCCACCTCCATTAAGATACTATGATATCAATAAACCAGTCACTCTTTCCTGTGATGCTTCAAAACTTGGTCTTGGTGCAGTTGTTTTTTAAGAAGGCAGACTAATAGCCTATGCAGCCAGAACACTTACCCAAACTGAAATGTAATATGCTCAAATTGAGAAAGAACGTTTGGCAATAGCATTTGCATGTTCAGAATTTCATGATTATATTTATGGTCGAGCTATTCAGATTGAAACTGATCACCAATCTCTAGTCACTATTTTAAAGAAGCCTATGCATTCAACTCCAGCGGGGTTACAAAGAATGATGCTCAAATTGCAAAAGTACAACTTCAAAATGGTCTACACAAAAGGCAAACTTCTTTATCTGGCTGATAGCTTATCCAGATCACTCAGAAATACCACAGAACAGCTTCATGTGGAGAATTTTGACTTTGATGACATGGAAGTGCATAGTTTTTCTACCGCAAGACTTGATGAGCTGAGAGACCATACAAAGATTGATCCAGTTTTGCAAAAGCTCAACCACTACATTAGTATTGGATGGCTGTCAAATCAATGTAGTGTACCACCTGAAGTGCAAACTTATTTTCTTAACAGAGATGAGATGTTGATGGAACATAGCATTCTTTTCAAAGGTCCTAGAATTATTGTTCCTGCTTCCTTACAATGTGTATGTATCCAGATTTTGCATAGTGATCACCTAGGTTCTGAATTTACCAAACGAAGGGTAAGAGGACTAGTATTTTGGCCTTCTGTAGTAAAAGAGAAGCTCAAACACAAGCTCAGTGCCAAAAAGTGCAGTGTCATCCCCTTTGGTTAAAAACTCTGTACCCATGAACTACCACATAGGCAGCAATTTACTTAACACTGAATGTGTGATAAGAGACCTTGGGACCCAGGTGGACAGCAGTCTCTCCTTTGATAGTTACATCGCCACAGTAGTCACGAAGTCCTTTTACGTGGCACACCTCATAATAAAAGGGTTCTCATCCAGGGGAAAAAAGAGGTCATTGTTCCCCTCTACTCGACACTCATTAGACCCATTATAGAGTACAACGCCCCTTTTGGAATGTACCTCACAAGACATCTGCAGCAGCTGTAAAGGCCACAGAAGTACCTCACAAAGAGGATTACTGGCTTCAAACAAATGCCCTAAACTGACCACCACACAAAACTCCAGCTTTACTTCATAGCATATCGTCTACTCCGAGGTGATCTCTGCCTAACATATAAAGCTATGTCAAACCCAGAGCTGCTGAACATGCTACACCTAAAGAAATCCCAATCCCTCTGAGCTACACACTCTAGGGACCTAAACCTTGTCACCACAATAAACAGAGCATGCTGGAGGGATAGATTCCTGTCCCAGAGACTTCCCATACTCTGGAACAGGCTACCCATCTATGTCAAGCAAAGTTCTTCATTAGCACTCTTCAAGAAAAATCTTGATGAGTGGATGGGAAATAGGAAATACACCCCAGGGATCACTTCTGTATCTCTGCTCGACAGTGGCACAGGAAAAAAACTTTCTTGGGTGGCGTAAGCCAGGGAACCTTGTTGGCTAGGCTTACATAGGCCCTTGGGCTGATAGCCTAGTACCTACTAAAAAAAAAAAAAAGTGCTTCCAGGGAGTGCGGTTTTTAGTTTAACTTTCTAGCATTTTGCAGCATGACCCTTATTTTGTTCTGCTGATTTGTTAATTTCATGTTGGTAATGTTTTTGAGACCTTACCTATAAAAGGCACTATGGGGGAGGTCAGAGCCTTTGCCAGCAGCACAAAGCCTAGGGATGCCAGGTGCAAACCTTCTATGGCAAAGCGGTGAGATTTGTCGACCATGGCTATCCAGGCTGACAGGAACTGGATCCCCTTTGAATGACACCAAAAACTGAGCCAATTATTGAAATCAATCATTTTTTGTTTATACTGTGGCATCATTCTAGGTAAGGGTAGTATGCTGCTCAAGGCTAGGGACATACCTGCCTGAGACACATACTCAGAGAGCTCAGCCATGACTCTCATCATATAGTCTAGTGAGGTACATGAAGTATGACTGAATCATGGTGCTGAGAGACCTAAGTGCATGAGTGATTTTACAAATCCTGCCACCAGACAGGCAGCTGACTGTGACTTTCTCCTTTTCCATCATGATTAGTGAGACATCTGTTTGTCTTACGATTAAGTCTCTAATGACAAGAAAACTTGTTTTTTGAGTGTTATGCCTTATGGGCTTGGTGGATGAGAAACTGGTGTTGCTATGTGTCATGGGTGTTGTTAGCAGTCTTGTGTTTTGGAGGTCTCTGGTGTTTTGGTAAGTATTTCAAGAGAACCCCCGCATATGTGGATTTACGTGTTTGATGCAAACTATGTGTATGTGTTGTGGTACTATGTGGATATGTAGTGGTGGGTGAGTTGACAACCTTCTCTGTGTTACTGTTTTGAGTGAGAGAGAGCATGGATTCCAGATTCCAGGTGTAAATACATCTCTCACACTCTGTACTAGAGTGTGTTACTAGTAGAGGGTTGTCTGTGTACATGAGGCAATGGCTACAGTACCTCAAGAGACCCAAGTCAACAAGGTTGGCAGGAGAAACAAGGGTAGTCCAACTATCCATAATGCTAGGTAAAAGTCTGTTGTCACTAGGGGAGCCTTTTTAGAAATGATCATGGAGGAGCTCAGTTGTTGGATATTTCTGCCTGGGTTTTAGGGAAAATTTGTTGAATTTAACTGTCCGCCTTTCTCACACAGTTGTGCGGCAGTGTGTGGTGTTATGCATCATGCAAACAAGCAGAAACATGCTCAAATGCAGGGCCAAAATACCAGAAGCTAAACCTCGACCAAAAACTCTAAAAAAGATTAAAACAGACCAATGATGATGCTTATTCCATGCCTTAGACTGGTGTCCCTTTACCAGACAGGTGTCAAGCCTCACAGTTATCTCACAAAAGTGCAGATAGGCTCCTTCTAATCCACAATGGCCTGGAAAATGAGCTCAGAACAAACAAACCACTACAAACAGTTCCAGAAGAAGCAAGCCTGTATTTGGACTATACTACAGCTACTAGTCACCCTAGCTTCAGCAGGAAACACTAGAGAATGTTTAACACAGCAGAAAAATAGCAGTGAAACATAAAAAAATGTTTAAAACAGCAGAAAATCAGCTAGGAGGCTCTACAGAATGTTTTAAACAGTTAATAGATCAGTTATTTAAACACTGCTTGCCGGGGAAATCAGAACAACAGAACAGATAGTTTTAAAACAGTGAAAAAATACCAGTATATACATAACAGTGAAAACAACAAAAAAGCTTTGTGAACAGTGAAAACAGCAATAAAATTTGATTTTACAGACACAGTAAAGCAGATAATTGCAGTACAACAGTGTATTTTAGTGCACAGTAAATAAATATAGTATAAAAGTAGTTGGCAGGCAATAAAGAGTGCAGTAAACAGTATAACTAAGCAAAAACAGGCAACTTATTGTTTTTTTTTTTTTTTTTTTTTTTGGAAGCTCTAGTCATCTGGTATCTCAGTTCAGAGGTGTGGCTGGTAGCTCTTGTCAGTTCAGTTCAGTACAAACAAGCAGAAACCTGCTCAAATGTAAGGCCTAAATACCAGAAGGTAGAACTTGAAAAAAATTCTAAAAAGATTCAAAAGGTCCATGACATCTAGCACCATAACTATAACCTGGATATATGTTAGGCTACTGGCTCACTCTCTCTTCCATTCATACAACCCAAATAACAAGATAAACCATTAAACAAGTGTATCTAAAACTGTAGTAGACTGCTCCTTCATCAGTATGCAGGCCAACTCCAGTACTTCTACCTCAGTAAATACATATCACTTTGACTCGACAATATGATCGATATTCACTTTTTAATGCAGGTTGTGCTCTGCAGACTGCACTAAAAATACACATCACAGTCTCATAAGATGATGGGTAAATGACACTGTACAGAACGTGTGATAAGCTGTCTAGTCTGTAGAGAAAACTGCTACAAAAAAGTGTACATTGGTCTGTTCACCCAGAGTAATCATTACACTATAATAGATTTCTGTATTCAGGAAGGAGGTGCTAAATAATGAAAACTTTCTTTTTTCAAAGAGTTGGTGTAAAATTTGTTCTTTTTTCAATTCATGCAATGAAGAAGTAGCTAAGATTTTAAAAGACAGTAATAAAACTTAGTCAAATGCAATAATTATAAGGAAAGTTAATAAAAGAATAAACTATCAGAAAGAAAGAAAGAGAGACATAGAGAAGCAAAATAAGTGTGACTGATTAATATATAGGGTAGCAATGAATGGATAACTTATGAGAAGGTGGGGTATATGAATGTTTGCAATCTGTGAAGAGAGCAAATGTAATAAATGCAGTAATGATAGACATCTAAGCAGAAAGTTATGAAAAGGCTGGGATGGAAGGGGGGTAACTTTTTAAATGAGAGAAGAAGATAAGGTATGAGAAAACATTACTTTTAAAGGAATGGACAGTGCAAAATTAGATATTGGGAGTGAAGGATGTTTATACTGCCCTTGCCAGTTTAGAAAATGATGTTTTGATTGTGGGCAGAGACAAGAGAGATCTTCTTAAAGAAGTAAAGCCAGAGAGAAAGAGAAAGAGAGAGAAAGACAGAGACAGACAGAGAGAGAGAGGAGAGATAACTGGAGGGAATAATGATTATTGATGATAGCATTGCCAGTGAGATGGAGACAGAAATCTAAATAAAAACGTATTTATAAGGGGTGGGAACAAAATAATCGTTATCTCTTTCAGTTATAAGAAGGGTAATGGGCATTGATAGAAGAAGGCATAGACGTGTGTGGACTGATTAGAAATATTGATAAATCACTGATTAGAAATATTGATAAATCTAATGTAACTATTTTGTTTTCTGCTCTTTGTAGAATTATTGTATTAGTAGAGTTGCAGAGGAATGTAAGGGAACAGCATAGTCAAAAATTAGCATAAGGTGTATAGTTCTTTGGAGGCTGTGACTTTTAAGTGTGAGTGGAAGGTGAGGAAAGCATTTAAAATTACTCTTAAGTGCTTATATGAGTTGAGGGATGTGTTAGGTTTACCCCAGAGATTAATCAGATACACTGGAAGGTTGACAGCCAGTCTTTGTGGAATGCGAAAAACATGGTTTGTGTTTTATTAGTAGAGAGTACATAGTTATTAACTTATGACAAAACACATCACTGAGCTGTACTTATAGTTTAAGATTTATTTAGAGACTGTTTTGACCTTCTTGAACAAAATGAGGCTGTCAGCATGCTGCATGGTAAGGAAAGTCTGAAGAGATAGTATTGGTGACTAATGAAGAAAAAAACAACAACAACAACAATTGGCCCAATAATGCATCCTTGATGAATCATGTTTTGAGAGAACTAGAATGGGGGTATAGTATATAGAAACAGGGACTGGTGAGATGGTTAATTTAAAGGACTGATTGCAGAAGGCTAAGAAGAGAGAGTCTCTTGAGGAGAAGGAAGTGGTTGACCACAACAAAGCATGTCTTAGGTCAACAAGCACAGCACCAGTGAGTAGTCTTCTCTGTTGGGTTTATATTGTCACTGGCAATAAAGAGTACAATATGTGTGCTTATTGCAACCTAAATTAATGCGTGGAAGTGCTAAGGTTGTAGAAAAGGAAGTTATGTTTTTAAATGCACAGAGGTAATAGGTCCAAAAATGACAGTGTACAAATGAAACTTTGGCAAATATGGCTGCCACTGATGCAAACTCAGTAAGTGAGTGGCTGAAATAATTGAAACCGATGGTAAGAACAGCAAAATACCCAAGTCAAAATGTTATCTGATTTGTGATCAAAACTTGAACAGACTTCTTAAGTGACTGATTTCTCACCTTGATATTTGCAGGCAGCTCACGAGAAACAGGAGTTTTATGATTATTTTAAGAGATGTTCTTCTCTAACTTCATTCACCTCAGAAATCTGCCAGACATCTGCAAAGTTCAATGACATTTCAATTGCTAAGCAGTAAGCATGAACAACTGTAAACAAGTTTCCAGTTTTCTGCATTCTTTCAGTAACAAACTGGTCCTTTGATTTAACAGTGTTTAGCAAATCAGCAATGGCACTGAAGGACATCAGTAAAGTGATCCTATACAAAGGGATTCAAAGTTTGGATGGTGCAGTGGTGCAGTGGTTGCGTTGTCACTTCACAGCAAGAGGTTCTTCAGTTTGATTCTTGGCTGGGCTCTCTTCTTTGCAGAGTGTGCATGTCCTCCCTGTGTCTATGTGGGTTTCCTCCAGGTGCTGTGGTTTTTCCCATGTTACAAAGACATGTGTCTATCTAGAATGTTTCTTCCTGGGCCTCTGCTTAAAATTGGCTTTGTTCCAAGCTGAACTTTCCCAGTAAACAAAATGTAAATAAAATTATTTCTGATTATAACATTGCTTCATTAGCTACTTACTTCTGGATCAACTCATTTCTCTTGCAAAGATTTGGAATTCTAAAAACAGTCCTGTAAAATGAGTTGACTTAAAGACCAGCCCTCAAAGTAAGAAATAGATTGTTCAGAATGCTCCAGATATTGTCAGCAGTCAAAAAAGCTCTTTTAATTTTGGCCATTCCAACTAGCAGCATAGACAAAGGTACTTTAAGATGTGATATCTTATCTTTTAATTTCAAGAGCAATACCAGAGATTCCATCTTCAAATATTAAGCTTTAGATTGTTATCAATATTGACCAATGGTAGTCAAGATGTTTTCTTCCAGTCTGGCCTCATCACTGAGCAAATACTGTTGTTCTGGTAAATACTTTTTCACAGCTTATAGTTCATAATTCATATTTCTGCGATCACAAAATCATTAGTGCCAGTCTTGGTTGTGCTTTATCTAGCAGTTTTTTGACTATATTCTACAATGAATTACAATCATATTCCACTAGTGTTTTTTTCTCATAAGAATACTAAAATGTATATAATATGAGAAACATTTCTTTCTCTATCCAATCATGTATTTTCTGAAAGTTAGTAAAAATGCATGTCCTACATACATGTAGTTTATTCTCTTGCAAGCTATATGTCATTCTATTTGGCAGTTTTTTTAAACCACTTAATGAAACATTTGCATATTTGTATCATTACCAGTATGTTTCTTAAACACCTTTAAATTGTTTTTAGGCCTGAAGCAACTTTAAAATGTTTTCTGGTAAGTCCCAGTTCATCACCAAGCAAATGCTGCTTTTTAGGAAAATAGACTCAGAATATATACCGTATACGTCATTTTCATGGCTTATAGCTCATAATTAATTTATACTTCTGTAATCACAAAATCATTAGTGTCAGTCTCAGTGGTGCTTTATGTAACAGTTTCTTGACTATTTTCTGCAATGAATTGTAGTTTTGTTACACTAGTGTTCTTTCTCATAAGTAGACTAAAGGAATTCCTTGAACTTACATGCTACTGTCTTTGTCTAGCCATATGTTTTCTGAAAGTTAGTAAAGATACATATTCTACATACACAAGTCTATTCACTTGGGAATTACGTGTGCCATGTCTATTCTGACTTGTATCTATTTGCAGTGTGATTAGTTTAATCATATAAAACTATGTCTGTGTGGGTGCTTCATTTTCTGGAAGAGCTGTCATTAGGTTATTGTTTTTGTTATCCTGCTTGGCTGGTCTTTTGTTGCATTTGGACATTCCTGTTGAACCTGGACAAGTTGTTTCAGTTTCAAATAACTAGTGTTGAGCCCCCCCCCAATTATCTGGCCATATGTGCATCAAAAGAGAGACAGTTTTCCTTTCTTTCCTTGTGGGGACTTCAACAGTGTACCAGGAGCCTGCCTTTCTCACTTCTTATTTTTCATGTGTCCTCCCACAGGTTTTGTTACCTCAGCAAGAGATCTCTTATGGTTCCCACTCCAGTCCTGTAGAAATGCTTCCACATAACTGGGGACCTGGAAGAACTGTTGTGTTCCTTAACCAACAATATGGTGTGTAGATATCTCAGTGAGATTCCAAAACCCAGTTCCCTACCCCACCGTGGGTAAGGTGACATAACCCTCCTATTTGCAAACAGAGCAATACTATAGTCAGGTACAATTTGCACTAGATGGTCTCTCAAATGCATATTTTATTCTTGCACTCTGGCCACCCATAACATTTTTTTGCCTATCACTATAGTCCAGAAAATGAAAACATAAATGCCTGTGGTGGCCTAGATTAATATGTCTGGGCAGTATCCTATGCACCCATTCAATAATGTAGGAAGTGAAGTTTTAACAAAGTGCAGAAATCCTTTCTAATAAAAGTTAATGCATCCATACCTTTTGCTTTCTCAGGCAATCCAATCACCCTTAAATTATTATGCCAAACTCAGTTTTCAATGCCATTCACCTTCATCTCCAGTTGTGTTGTATAACTTCATAGCTCAGAAATCTCCTTGGCATTTGTATCAGTAATGCCTGCTTGCTTTTGGATCCCCTGTTGCTGTTCTCTCATACTTTCTCCTAGATCGTCCAGATGCAAATCATATTTGGCCACCACTCTTTTAATCAAGATCACATCTGCTGCTATCCCTTTCATTAAAGCCATTTGTGACTCTAAGGAAGCTTAAATATCTACAATATCCACTGAGACATCCATGTTATTTGCCTCAATCCTTTCCTAGCTTCTTGTGAGCTGCCATTGTGTAACTGCACATCCTTGTTCAAAAAACAACTAAACAAGCCAACTGCAAGTTTTCAAACATATAAGCTCACTTTATTATACTCTGAAATAGACAGTTAGTGAATATAAATAAACAAAAAACAAAAAGCCCCGGATTCAAAAACAAAATGCTTATTCTGTGGGCAAATACAGAGTTCCAAGTTAAACTTTCCAATCTTGTACATTCTTGGGTGCGTCCCTCAAAAAGGTTCTTTTTGTGGTCTGTATTACAAGATCAAATGCTTAGATGATCGAACACCTAAACATCGAACGTGTAATAACAAAAGCATAAAACAGCGAATGGCCGATTTAACGCAGGGAAAGATTTCCCTTGGCCATTCACCGGATTTTACCATTTTGTCTACTGTAGAGCGATCTCAGAATTGATATATTTAGTTAGGGGCGGTGTGGGGTGAAGCCCCACACTTAGTTTGGGTGTAAAGTTTTTTTTTTTTTCCCCGTGGCTGACCGACATGTTTTCCTGCGCTGTTTGATGTTTTTGGGTTCGATATTACAAGTTCAATGTTTAGGTGTTCGATCACCTAAGCATTCGATCTTGTAATATAGATACCCTTTTTGAACTACTCCACTGAGCTGGTTAAAAAACAAACAGATAAATAATTAAAAAATTATCACTACAGTTCTCTGAATATATTTGCTCAGATTTTCTTGCACAGATGAGAAGTGATTGCTCTCCATATTCTTTAGCAGTCAGAATATATGACCTGTCTACCTTGGAACAATTATTGCTTATTACATGTTGATTTTATCTGCACTGACAATGGTGAGCAAAAAATGTAGTCCTTAATTATTTATTATCCACAAACCCTGCTGTACTGGATTATTTGTCCTTTCTTCTGAGGTTAAGAAAAAACAAAGGTGATGTCACAAAATGATATAATAGTCATAATAGAAATCTCATATAACTTATTAGAAAAACAGAACAGGTATGCTGTGCTTTTCAGGCTAGACATTGTCATGTGAAATTTCAGAAACCTCTTTTAAAATAGGTGTAATTTGCAATTATTAAAGGTATATTTAATTAAACTCACATGTTGAAGCTAATGTACTCTGGGAACAAGGCAATGCTCCTCTTCATGGGATGAAAGTAGCCTCAATTGGATAGCGCAGTGGTGCAGTGGTTTGTGTTGTTGCTCACAGCAAAATGTTTTCTGGTTTGATACTTGTTTGGGGTGCCTTCTGTGCAGAGTCTGGATGTCCTCCCTGTGTTCCTCTGGGTTTTCTCCGGGTGCTCTGGTTTCATCTCATGTTATAAAGACATGCACCTGAAGCATTTCTCCCCGGGCCTCTGTTGAAAATTAGTTCATTCCAAGTCGGACTTTCCCAGTAAACAAATGTTAAATAAATAAAATTGTATTATGTACAGAACAGTATACCATTATTAATTTTTCAACAGTTGCTGAGAACATTTCGGAAGAGAGTTGTGCAAAGACTTCTGGGATTATTTTCATTTCTCAGCTACCAGAAGTTTTTCACCTGTCTGAGATATGCAGCTGTACTTTTACTTTAAACTTGCTTGTCTTCTACATTTAAAGTGAATGATTATCATTGGTTTACTATCAATACTGCAAAAGATAAAACATTTGCTGTTTGCAATACCGAAATAAACCACCGAACCTGGAATCTCTACTCCTACACAATGTTGACCCAAATGATTGACACATTTGAGTCAACATTGTCACTGAAAATATCACATGATATCTGTATACTAGTTGATGTAAATCAAACTCCTATAAGACATATCACGTTTTTCCAGGGGGGGCAAGCCCCCCCTGCACCCTCAGCCCTCCACACACCCTGCTAATAATATATTCCAACTCTGAGGTCACTACAGTGGGGATATGGATGAATTTCCAGTCCCCACTGTACTGCAATCCCTGTAAAGTTTGTCGAACACACTTATGCAAATACATTACTGCATTCGTATAAGTGTGTTCGGCAACCCCATACACTTGACATTGTGCAAACGGCCATCTTATTTTCGGCAGCATAAGTGCCAACAGCTTGTCATTCGCACAATTGACAGTAAACCATTATCATCACATTGAATCATTGAAACTTACAATTCTAAATCCTAACACAATTAGTCTTTACTTTCTTAGTCTGTGATTTAAACATCTAGTCTAGATTAAATGGTATGAAATACCTCTGGTGCTCTGTACATAGCAAAGTGCAGGCCATGTGACAACACTGTATATGGAACTTCCCAGTAATAACAAATACACTGTCATGCATCTTGTCATGGGTCTGACATGACCCTGGACTGGGTCCTCAAAACTCACTTTAAAAAGTAACAATGGATGGAAACATACTTGATGTCTATGATTATTTCAATTATATACATCTGGGCATAAAACATACATATGTCAACCTCAAAACTCATAGGTTAATGCTAGGCTAACTGCCCTGAAGGGCCATTTTATGCCTAGCCAATAACTCGAGGTCAGACTCAAACCATGTACCTTGTGTCTATAAGGTAAAAAACCCTAAGCATTATGCTACATCCACCCTTCTCAAGACATCAAAGGGTAAATAGTCCTGTACTAAAACTGCAATCTGTGGACGATGGTACTGTATACTTCATGACCATATCAATAGAATTCTTACCAGACATACCTCTGCATGTAATGAAGGTGAAAGGAAAACAACCAGAATTGCTAGCAATTTATATGAGGAAGACAAATATGGACAGAGAATGAAAAGACATAAAAAATATCTTTCCACAATGTATCTGGCTACATAGAAAAAATCAAGGAGCAAATATGCTACTATTTAAAGAGCAGATAACTTTTCATTACAACCCACAGACTGTCAATCAGCATTGTTGTATTTTTATACAAATGTATAACCAACTAAAAGGCAAGCAATCTATTTTCATCTTTTTTTTTATCTTCATTAATACTGGCATCCTCTTTGTAGATGAGCAGCCATTATGCCGCATTGGGCAATTACCATAACTATGATCCTAAGCATACATCCTTTCCGCAATAACCCTACTCTTATCATTCAGATGTAAAACATTAGGATATAATCGTTTTAAATAATAACTTTACAGTTCATTTGATTTATATTACTCTAAGTTAAATAGAGTGGATTTCCAAATACGCAGCTATCCATTATGTAAGTATGCTAACTGGAGCTTAATATAGATTGAAGTCTCTCATCTTTGTAAAGTAAGAACAATCATCTGTGTCATCAAACAGGATGGCAAAAGAAATGTGTTGAGATCTGCAGACCAATATTACTGCTCATCCATCTTGCAAGAGGATTGGAAAAATCACTTACACTATTGTATAATAAAGGCTCAGTTCTATTAAAAAATGAGCACACTGATTGGATACACTAACCTGTGCCTGTTGTAAATTGTGCATATACCAAAAGTAAAAAGTCCAGCCACTGAAGTACTATTGAGTGACTGGACTTTCCATTGGTATATGATGAGGGGCAGACTAGAGAAAAAATATAGGAAAAATTAGGTACATACTGCAAAAACTAAACTAACAGAAGCCTGCATGATTTACTTATATTTGTGCAATGTGGCACATAAAAACTGTTTTTTTAACTGTTAAAAAAATAAACAGCAACAGAGATCCTGTTTTCTCTGTAACTTCTCCTGTACTACACTGATGCATTATGCAAACATGAGAATGTAAGTCCCATATGCATGCACCTGCATCAGTCTAGGGAAATGAACATGGAAGAAGACTGAAGTTCCGTTATACAAATACATTGGTAAGCCATTTTTTTCTTAAGTAATGTAAGTTTATAATAGCAACAGTCCACTCCTATTTGTGGGTATATCAGGATTACCCATGGTTGGCTTTGTTTAATCACTCAGGCTTCACCCACACCGACCATAGATAAATCCTCATATACCAGTGCACAGTCTTGGATTAATGTTTAATTAATGGATTATTTCATTTGGCAATAGTTAACACACAATATGGATTTAAAGCTAGACATGGTGTGGTGTTGCTACTGTACTTGTCTGTCTGTTAAAGTGTGCCATGCCTAAACTATGCCTGGTGGCATAAGAACTGGCAGTAATAGTCATTGTTGATGCAATACCCTGACCTCACATGCAAAAATGGGAAAAAAGAGGTTGTAGATGGATGGGTTAATGGATGGATGGATGAATAGATGGATGGTTAAATCACTAACCATGATTCCTTGTGGCTAACATAAACAATCAAGTCAATGAGGGAGCTCTCTAAGTACTTCCTTGGTGTGTATGTCACCCCCAAAAGCCCATATCCCTTGGTTCTGCAGCCATTGTTTTCATGAAAACTTCTGCTAGGAAAGGAACAATAGGAAAACCATTTCCCTTGCAGCAGGATCGGTGAGATACTCACTGCCATCTTCCACCTATAAAGATCTTCCAGCATCCAAGCCCCTAGTCAAATCTGGGTCATCTGCATCATAGTCAAGGTTTGATTCTTCTACACCATAGAGCCCACTCCTCACATCTACCTTAATCAAACGTATACCTGAAACTACACTGTGATCTAGTAAGGTGGCTCCTGCATATTGGCAATGAATCATTTAAACATGCATGTCAGCAAACTTACCATACTAACTGTACTCAGGCAATAAAGGATAGATCTATGATGTTATACAAAACACCTTCAAAAAAGTAGACTACTTAAAAGTTATTAACTAACATTTTATGGTATTGCATTGGGATGAAACTTGGCATACAAGATCCTGATATGTTCTCAGTATTTGTAAATTAACTAAGGAGTACTGTGTAATGTTGTTTCTGTTCAATATACTGATGGCACTATTCTTATTACTAATGCTCACACTAAAACACTGGCATGGGAAGTATTCCAAAAAGTCTTACAAAATGCAAGCATAGGCTAAAAAGACTGTTGGCTTCTGCCAACCTCCAAAAAGTGCAAATGATGATATTTGGTACTAAGCTGTCCTTTCTAGGAGGTAAGATTTGATGTGGCTTCATTGGATGGATCTGGCATTATGGTTAATGTCTTCACCTCATAAACAGAAAGTCCAGAGTTTGTTTATGGCTGTGGGTTACTAGTTAGGCATTCAAAGACCCTTCAAGTTAGTTAGGCTAGTATTTTTTTTGGGGGGGGTTAACATAATGGTCGAGGCCTTAATCCACCAGATACAAGGTACAAGGTTTGATTCTGACCTCTAGCCATTGGCTAAGCTTGTAATTGTGTGTGAACTAATAGCCTAGTATTTACTAACAAACATCCTTATGGGTTCCCTGGTGATCTAGTAGTTAAGATTTGCTGCTCTCACGTCTGCAGTCCAGGTCTGATTCCCAGTCAAGGGATTTTAGTGGATTTTTTTTTTTTTTGTGGGCTTAGGAACTTGGCAAAATGATTAAGGCATTTACCTTACAAACACAAGGTGTAGTGTTTACTTCTCATGTAGGGTACTTGGCTAGGCTTCAAATGGCCCACAAGGGCAGTTAGCCTAGTATTAATCTATCAACCTATAATAAATTCCAACTAATTAATTAACTTATTACAAACTAAATAAAGAAATGTAAGACATTAAGCTTTAGGAACACTATTTATCATTACACTGGAAAAATTATGAATGGAAGGGACTAATTAAATAAATATAGAAAGATCTAAGGTGATAAGAATATAAAAATTATTTTTGTCACTTTTACAGAGACATTGAGAAAATGGGGGTGTGTGGCTTGGATAAAAGCCTGAAAGCAGCACAAATTCTCTGCTCTGCAGTTCTATAATTATTCTAGCAGGAATTATTTTCAAAAATCACCAAAAATAACTTCAAAGTGACTAATTTATAAACTCAAACTCAAAAGCTTTATATCAGTGTATTTTTCAACTCATAAACTTTATATTTTCCTATCAAAATTAACAAGAGGAAGAAAGGGAGAACCACATCTGTGAAAAGATGAGTCTTTTCAAATCCACACAGCAGGAGAACTCCATGAAGAAAGAGATACACTCACTTATTACAAACATTCAAGACCTAATAGCAAAAACGGACAAACTGGACATAAAAGTTGACAGAATTAAGGAAGACTCAAATAAACACATTGAAATATTGAGTGATAACTTAAAACAGCAAAAAATCCAGATATCAGCACTAGAAGACTCAGTCTCAGATATCGACTGTAGGCTGATAGAGGGAGAGAAAAACATTGAACTTCTTCTACAACAGAACAACAAACTTATTAATAAAGTAGATGATTTACAAAATTGGTCCAGAAGAAACAATAACATGATGTATGGTATACCAGAAGGAATGGAAGGAGACAATGTAGTGAATTTTTTAAAAGCATGGCTTCCAAAGACTTTAAATTTACTAGGGGCTCTCTCATCTGGCATCGAGAGGGCCCACAGATCACTATCTGCAGTCCCATCCAACAGCAAGAATACTTATCCAAGATCAATCATTGTAAAACTTATATTCAGCCAGGACAAGAATCTTATCTTAAAATCTGTTTGAGCTTGCTCTCCCTTGAAAATAAATCACCAGATAGTCAGATTTGACAATGGCTACTCCACGGCTGTCCTTGCAAAAAGGAAAACTTTCATTCCCCTTATCAAAACACTAAAGCAAGCTAGTATCAAGGCACAACTGACATATCCTGCCAAAATAAGACTATACCTGCCAGAGGGAAAAAGAACTTTCGAAACCCTTGAAGAAGCAAATACCTTCATAAAGAAAAACATGATAAATACAGAAGAACAAATTAATACTACATCTACATTAAAAAGACAAGCAACAAAACCTGACTGGTCTGTGAAGGAGAAAAACAAATCCAGAGACAAATAAACAAAATGTACTTGATTTTCTCTTAATTTCACCAAATAGATATTTTTGATCTCACAGAAAATTCTACAAAGATAAAACTCTGTTCTTCATTCTTTACTTGACATTAATAATTTTATAATATAAATTAACAAGTAGCTACATAAACCTAACTTAACAAATATGGCAAGTACTGCAAGGTATATTGATAATGCACAGTCACTATAAATATATATATATATATATATATATATATATATATATACATATATATATATATATATATATATATATATATATATATAAATTTTCATTAACTAAACTCTCCTTTAATTATTTACTCTAAATATTTAAAGAGTGTAAAAACATCATGAATGAATGCCACTGACATAGACTACAATGTCTTACATATAAGTACAATGTCTTATTCATAGAATTATACCCCAGCATATTCTACTTTGAATTTGTGAGAAACTCTATAACTTTTTGTTACACTTGTTTTGACCATCTTACTAAATACTGTCTGTTTTCTTTACTTAGTGATATTTACTATAGTGGGTGCTTTATGTGGTCTGTTTTAAATTGAAACTTGCATAGTATGGTTGCTTTTAACTGCCTGGAGCTTTTTATCACTACTCTTGCTGTTTTACATCAGAAACAACTGTTTGTGATAAACGCAAATGTTACAACATAACTGTGAGCATTTTTGTCTAAAGTTACACATCTAATGCAACTATTCCCACCTTCATACCTCAAATCTTCAACTGAAACCTTTTGGAAACCAGCTCAAGCTTACAGTCTTCACATAAAGCTTCATCTTTGGATGGGAATGGCTGCAATGTCTTGGAGGAAGTTATAATTGACACTTGAACTCTCTTTTCACTTCCAGAACCACCTGACCAACTGGAATGCTGCAGAAATGGCAAAACAGCACAAAAGATAAAACAATCCTTTATTTAAAAAAAACAAAAAAACAAACATAAGTAACTATTTTCGTACTTTCAATCAAATAAATGCTGAAACTCAATGAAAAGTAAACTAAAACAATATTGCACAGTGATTCATCCCTTGCACTTGTTACCATAGCTGACTGTACACTTCATCACTGCTGTCCACATATAATAAATCTAAGGCATTTATACCTCATAGAATAGAAACTCCTTTTTAGATTCTGTATAATTTAAATATGCTCACACCTTTAGATTTAATGTTATAGTAGTCATTTCTGTTTGTTTCACAGATACATATAAACCCTTAAAATGAGCTAAAGAAATGAAACTTTTTAAATAATGTTGCAGTCTCACCTGTACTGCATTATAACAAGATAAACTTTTAAATATGTTTGACAGTTTGTTGCATTATTTAAATTATGATGGCATGGTCTAAAGTAAAATGTGAATAAATGATTCTATTTCCAAAAGAGATATACTGTTTTGTAAGAACAACAGACATGTTCAATTCCATTTTATTTCAAGATTCTGCAGTCTGTCTATTTGTCTGTCACTATCTTTCTCTTCATGTCACCTTTCAATAGGCTAACAGTTGCAGCATCATCCCTTAGTTTCAGTGTACTGCCTTGTTTGATTATTGACACATTCATAAATTTACAAATTTATTTTGAGTCGACAGTATGCTGTTTTTTTTCCTTCTTCTTCCAAGCAATTTCATAGTACCACGGTCACATTTACTCATAAGATATACCTTGCTATTTCTACCAATAAGTAACACGCTATAAATATAAACAAGTGAAATAATACAACCTCGACTTCAGTAACACTTAATAGAACATTGTATCATACTGTTAGTATAATATGCTGTAGTTTATGACATAAAGTAATAAGTACTTATATTTTTATTGTTGATGTATTGCGATCTAAAATTAACTGTGCTCTGTAAATTTAACACCATGTAAGCTATGTATCCTAATAAATGTGGAAACTGATTGAATAGTGAAGTCAAGACAGAGCAGGCTGGGGGCGTGGCCAAGGATGAGCCTTGAGTAGCAGCACTTTCTCCCAGCTCTGCCATATCAAAACTTTTATGACAGGAAATTTTGAACATATCTATCTAAATAACAATTTTTTTATATATTTGGATTCATATGATAGTCTATTTAGATAGTATCTCAATATTTTTTAATATTTTTTTCTGTCAAAATATAAGAAACAAACTTCTGGCATCAGACTTCATTATAAGCTTGACAAAATCTCCTCACCAGGATACATCATTAAAAAGGAGCTTCAATCTTTACTTTCCACAATCCAAGAATTATCCACAAAAATAGACAGAATGGACCTGAAGTTAGATAACTTTAAATAAAAATGTTCTCAGCAAATGGAAACTTTACATCAAGATCTAAAAAAGCAAAACAAACAAATTGCAGGTATAGAAACATCATTAAATGGCATGGACTGTAGAATTCAAGAAAATGAGCACAACTTAGAATTTCTCTTCAAACAAAACTCTCTTCTGCAAACAAAAATTGATGATCTAGAGAACAGATCATGAAGAAACAACATCAGGATCTTTGGGCTACCAGATAATATCGAAGAAAATAATATGGAGAAATTTTTAACCTCATGGTTACCTGAGATTTTACAGCTTCCTGAAGCCCTTTCATTTGGTATTGAAAGGGCCCACAGATCATTGGTTCCATCTAAAAATGGTAAAATAATTCTACAAGATCTGTAATAGTCAAATGTTTATCTTCACATGATAAGGATATTAAAGTCAGCACTGTCCAACTAACCTAATAAATTCAAAGATAACATCATACACTTTGATAATGGCTATTCTTCTGTAGTAATTGCCAAAAGGAAACTATTTTTGCCACTGCTTAAAGAACTAAAAAAAGCAGAAATAAAAGCACACTTGCTTTTCCCAGCAAGGCTAAAAGTCTTCCTTCAGGATGGTCCTAAAGTATTTGAAGATTTAGATACAGCTATTACATTTATCAAAACAAATAAAATACTGGAAAAAATAGATGAAATGGATTGGGCTTCCTCTGGTCTTAAAATATTTGCAGAAAATGGATCCTGGAAAACACTTGAACATAAGAAGAAACACAAAAAAAATGACTTCAGTTGAATTATAATGTCTTTGTTTTTTTCTTTTTTCATTTTTTATAATTTATTCCTGTTCAGGACCCAAAAGTCTAGTGAGATGAAAATGGTTCAACAGGTGAGTGTTGATCTTATTTTTTTCTTAATTTGGTTTGTGTTAATCATTAATTAATCTACAGTATTTATTCCTTTGTTTATATCTTGCTCTACTTTATATACTTATTAATACTATTTAGTTTATCCTTCTCTTTAAATTTCTGAATATATGGTATAATTTATTATCTATATGAGCAAGATTTGAGAATATTCTGACCAGCTATTGACAGTTTATTTGTTGTCCTTTGTAGATTATTATCTTGTTAAAGTTGGCATTAGTGCTTATATAATATAAAGCTTGTACTTACTATAAATGTATTTATTGATTTAGTTAGTTATTTAACCTGTTTGTTATATCTTTTGGGATTAATAGATTTCTTTCACAGAGATTTTAATGTTGTCATTATTCTGGTCTACTTGAATTGTCTTTTGGGCTTGCTGCATGGCTTTTTTGCCCTGTAGCATTGTTTGGCAGCAAGGTGTTAAAGGTAGTTTGGAGGACAGAGCAGTGCTTTAGTTGCTAGGTGTTGTGTTCTGCTTCATTGCTTGCTATATTACTTGCTGTGTTTTTTTTTGTATGGTTTTGTATCTTGATGCCACCACTGTGTGGGTTGTTTTGGGGGATGTATTTCTTTCGTTTGGCTTTTATTTGGTGGCTTGGCACTGATTCAGGCTTGAGTGGTTTTCTCTTTCAAACTTGTTGTTGTTGCTCTGTATATGTCTCAGATGCTTCGTACACATTGCGAGGCACATTAAGACATGTAATTATTGTCAAAACCACCTTACTGTTTCCCGCTGGAACTCCCAGAACGTTTTCTAAAGGAAAAAAAAAAAAAAAAAGCAAAGCAGTGGCTCGTCAATCTGTTTCTATGGTTTCCACGAGTCTTCCCATTGCCATTTGACTTCATCAGCAGCTCGATGAAGTTTCTAAAAGCTATGCTTCTTGTATATCCCTTCAGATAGCTGTTACTAGAACACTATGGACTAGTTACCTCAACTACAGTTTCCAAAGAACATTATTGTGTTTAGCAGACAACATTCTGAGCCCTTGCAAACAAAAATGGTATGTTTTTTATTACACAGTTATGTTTTCTTAGGTGGGCATTTACAGAATATATACTTGTAAGTTATTAAATGCTTATCGTGTTATGTGCCATTCCATTTCCTTGCAATGTAATGTGCTGGGTGCTTTTCTGTTGGACCTTTGCTGCTTTGCGCTGCTGTGTTTTGCAGCTTTCAGATGGGGTCAGCTGTCATCCTTACCTTAATTTGCATGTCCTTTTAAGAAGAAGAAAGCAGCTAGTGTGCTCCACATATGCACCATTATATAAAATGGTTTATTATTGTCTGTTTCAGAACTGAAAGTGTTCATGCTTGAGCAGTGTCTTAAACTGGGTAAAACACAGATGATACATCATCTCTATATATTATTTGTTGTGGTTTAAAGTGTAGGGATACTGAATTTTTCATTCCAGGAGTGAGCAGTTGCTGTAGGTTAGAATTATAGAAGCAATGTGTCAGAGATAATGAAACAAAATACTTATGTAGTTTCCAACATTCAGGCCTCAAGGGAAGAAGGGAAAGACTACTGTACAATGCCCTTTTACTCTAATAATGTGGATGCAAGAATAATGAAGAATGATGTTAGTGACACATGCAGCTGAAGGACCAGTGGAGAGTGGGAGTATGGACTGGTGGGGGGTTAGCAGAGAAGTATCAAATGCTGTGATTCACTTTGTATATTTTTTCCTAAGGATTAGGGTAGTTATCCCACAGATAGAGACATTCATAGCAATTGTATTTTGTTGATCTGCTTCATCTCTGCACTAAAACATTGTGTTGGTCACATGATGCTGTAGCATGGGCAATACTAAAATTATGTTATGTGGCCCATCAGGTCACAACTATAAATGAAGAGCTGCATATTATAACTGAAGTGGTAGTTCTGTTCATAATGAAAGGTCAGTAGTTTGAAGACTATTTCCTTTCCTTATTCCTTGTAGACTTTCTTTCTAAAGTTATAATTATTTGATGACTGATGTCCCAAAATGCTGTTGATTATTTTGTCTATGAAGAACTTATTTTTATGTCTATTATTGTAGTGTTTTTGATCTGTTTTTGGATATTAATGTTGGTATACAAAAGAGATTTATTTGCCATTAGTACATTATAGTTGGTTCCAACTATTTAGGACAGTTAATAGTCTCATTTTAATATCTATTACTAAAAATCAGTTCATTTGACTGTTGGAATACACATAGTGATGTTTTATGTTATTACTTATTATTTAATGCTAGTTAACATGTTAAAGGTCTTATAAATATTTCATTTTAGACAAGTTTATTTTGCTACTTAGAAAATATAACTTCACTTAAAAGCTATACTTTTTTAATTATGTATTACCTTACAATTAGGCAGTTCTTGATTGAAATGTGCTGCTTGTTAGAATGTTAATTTGAGTGATTGATGTCACTCAAATTAGGAGTTTATAACTCTAGAAAGGTTTGGGGTTTTTGATGCTCACTACAATTTGCATAGTTGAAATTTATTCAAACACATCTCTGGTTTTACCTCTTTTTTATACTTCAGGTATAATAAACAGTTGTATTCCTCACATATATCCATTATCTACAAAGAGACAAAAAATTAATAAAACTCACAGTCAACATGCATTATTTGATATAGAAACTATGTCATGACTTCTTTACATTGCACTTCACTTAACATTAATGGTCTAAATAATCCTAATACGAGAAGATCTTTAAATAAATATCTCAAATTACAAAACTCCCAATTAATATTTCTTCAAGAAACTCATTTGATATCTGAAGATATCTCTAAATTAGACTCTGAATCTTTTTCTATTCTGGTTAGGTCCGAGCATTCTCAAATAAAGAGAGGCGTTGCAATACTATGAAATAATAAACTACCTTTACCTAAATAATAGAAACATACCAAGATAACAAAGGTATGGTAGCTTCAGTAATTATAGAGTATAACAACACAATATTCACTTTATTCAGCACAGCAACACATAGAACATATTTCACATTTTTCTAAAGGTAATATCATACTAGCTGTTGACTTTAATTGTATTTTTTATTGCAAAGATTCTACCTTTATTGGTAAAAGAAGGATTTTGCCTATGGCCAGGCTACTCAAAGAATTTTCTGAATCTTTTTTGTTAAAGGACATTAATAACTATGCTGACTCTAATTCACTTTTCAATACATTTTATTCACATAGACACAATTCATATTCAAGGATAAACAGAGTTTTTATTTCCAATAACTTAGTTGATTCTTTAATTAATAGAAATGTGATAACATGTCCATTTTCTGACCATAATTTCATATCTTTTGATATATATATTCATTTAACTTCTAATGTCCAGATAAAAAGGATCCCAGCATATATCACTAAATTAAATGATTTTAATGCCGTCATTTCTACAGAAGTTCATAACTTTATAGAACTTAACACTACTAATGATACATCTGAAATTTTCATTTGGGATGCAATGAAGTCCTATTTATATGGTAGAATAATTGATTGGTATAAAAAGAAAATATTTGCATGGGATACAGATTTAAAAGAGATACAATCTAATCTTGATAAATTGAATCTTGATCTTTCAAAAAAAAAGATAAAACTAAAACAAAAGAAATAGATTATTTAAATAAGAAGTATCTTGAGATATTAAGTCATAAAACTATGATTAGTTTAAAGAAATTCAGATGTATTACTTTTTCAACAAACCCTAGATCCATGAATATTCTAGCTAATAAAACTAAAATATTAAATAAATTCAATCACATTAATGAAGTTTATTCACCACAGAAAAAGAGAATGGTGTCTGTTTTACATAATATATTAAACAAATTTAGAGAATTTGTTTTCAAACTAAATCAGTCCACTGAGTTAATAAAGCCTAAAAAAGACATGCAGACACTTATTAACAAAAATTTAACAAAAAAATTTAACAGAAGAGCAAGCTAAATTACTAGATAATCAAATTAATTTTAAAGATATTCAATTGCAAATTAACAAACTTAAACAAAACAAAGTCCCGGGCAATGATGGCATTATCCCAGAAATGTACAAAATTTTACCTTTGAAAGCTCTCACAATTTTGCATTCTGTTTTAATATAGTACAAAATAAAAATGTCATCCCACCATCATGGAAATACACCTTTATTATTCCTATTCTAAAACAAGACAAAGACACTATTAAATATAACTAATATAGATCTATTTCCTTATTAAATACAGACTATAAAATGTTTATGTCTATATATGCAAATAGGCTTAAACATTTTCTTCCTAGATTGGTGGACGTGGATCAAACAGGCTTCATAATAAATAGAACTTCTTATGATAACATTAAGAGAATAATAACCTTAATTGAATCAGTAAAGATCTTAAAAAAAACAATCTAACTATAATTAGCTTAGATATAAATTGTGCTTTTGATACAATCAATTGGGAATATTTATTTATTCTTTTGGGGGAACTTAATTTTTCAGAAAATTTTGTAAATCTTATTACTCATTTATACAGTGGTTGTCAAGCATATATTAAAATAGGCCCTAACATCTCTCAGTTTATGCCAGTTGTAAAAACACTAAACAAGGTTGCTCATTGTCTCCCCTTTTATTCACTTTAATCATGGAACCCTGGGCAAATTTGATAAGGGACAATAGCAATATTAAAGGATATGAAGTGGGGTTTAATGAAACATCAAAAATACAAATGTTTGCAGACGATATATTGATTACTTTGGGTGGCAAGAATCCATCTTTGCTAAACTTATTCAATGACATAGATAATTTTTAGAAAAACTCAGACCTTAAATTTAATCATAATAAAACACAAATCCTTTTAGTTTGTAAAAAAAATCAATATACAAGATAATTTTAAAAAATATATATAGTGCAATCTCAACAAATAACATATTTAGGTATTGTTATTACTGATAACATTAAAGACACACTAAAATTGAATTTCAATAAATGTATTGCAACTATAGACAATTTAATAAATAGATGGTAAAAAAGAAGATTCTCGATGCATGAGAAATTGTCAGTTATAAAGATGGTATTACTCCCTAACATTTTATATATAATTCAGTCTATACCTATGCTCCCTTCATATTCAATAATCAAAAAGTTTAATACAATGATTAAAAAATTCCTTTGACATCCAATTAAACCTAGAATTGCATTATCATATCATATGTATGGCTGGGATAATGGCGGCATTGCATTACCTAATCTAGAACTTTATTCAATCTCTTCAGTAATTAAATCAATCTCTCATCTTATGGTGAGCAAATATTCAGCAAAATGTAAAGAATATATTTTACTTGCTTGTGTCTTTCGGCTTTTCCCGGTTAGGGGTCGCCACAGCAGAAATCCAGTCCACTAATGATTGGCAGTTGATTTTTACGTACCGGCTTGCCAGACCTGATGCACAACCTTCAACAAAGGTACACCCATTCACGCATGTCTCCACGCAGAAGATGCTCTAGCTGAGAATTGAACCGGACACCGTCTTACTGTGAGGCGACAATGCTACCGCAGCACCACCACTGCGGAAAGAATATATTTTACTGTTATCTCAAATTCCAATAAATAATAATGATACCTATATGTTAAAGTTAATAAACAACACATTTATTTGGAGATTGAAATAATTTTTCTCTTTTTATCATACCCAAACATTTAAATCTTACTACATAATTCTAATCTTAAGATCCTTTAAAAATGTTATTCCTAGATATAAAATATATGATAGCTGGATATTCCTTATTTTCCCCATAGCTTACACACAAGGGACAATTTTTACTACAGATTATCATAAAATGTTACTATTCAGACAAAAGCACCTAATAGCTTGGCATCAAATGATGAATAATCTTGAGTTAAAATCAGTTAATACCCTTATATAAGATTATAATCTTGATTCAGTATTATGGCTAGATTTACAATACGCTAGGAAATACATCAAAGACAAACTAGATCTAATCCCCACTGCAATTAAGACTTCAATCCCTAAACTTATACAATATTTAATTGCTTTCATTCAGCAGAACAATTCAATTAAAAATAGTCTTTCAGAAATATATAGAACAATAAAATCAGATTTGGATATATATATATATATATATATATATATATATATATATATATATATATATATATATACATATATATATATATACAGATAATTATTGGAAATGTTTCACTATTACTAATAATTGTTACCCTTCACATAAAGATAAACTATATATTCTTCAATTTGCTGGTAAAACTACATCTTCAATCAAATTGAGAATATTTACTTGGAGATTTTTAAATAGATCATTTCTCACACCATATAATATTAATAAGTTAACTAAAGATAGTGTTTTATGTTGGAGATGTAAAAAGGAAGTTAATACAGATTGGAAACATATATTTTATGATTGCTTGTAAATATTCTATCCTATGGGCTGCTTTATCCATCGCCAGGAAAGAAATCACAAAAAACTGGAAATCTTCACATAGCCCCTCTTTTCAAAACTTTAAATATCTTCTCAAGGATGTCTCTAAGCTTGAATTGTTAATCAAATCTAGCTCTTCAAGGAATACAACATTATATAAATATTGGAAGAGTATTAATGAATTATTAGTAAACCAATAAGTTGAATGTAAAATCAAACTTCATTCTTTAACTTAATCAGAAATATTTGATGCTTGTACAGTGAATATTTTTGTATATAGTTTATGTTATCTTATTCTTTATAGCATTGTTCTCTGGTTTTTTATCTAATGTACCTTCAAATTTATAAAATTATTTTTATACCTGTTTATTTTAGCACTGATTTCAATAAAATTCTATTAAAAAAAGACAGAGCAGGCTGAAGACAAAATATATTGATATTGCTACATAAAACTGTATCTCCTTATATAACAACCAACAATAATGAGAGAAACATGTATTATTTAAAATGTTGCAGAGAGAGTATCATTACTTAAAACAGACATTATTGACAAACAAGAATAGATAGCACACTACTACTAATACTAGTTGCATTTTTTCTTTTTTTACAATCATATATGTGATTTGTCTTGACTTCCCATGACTTTGGTTATTTGTTGTACCTCACTGAACTTTATAAAACATTTATAAGGCGTGGTTTTATTAGACTGTATTCAAGTTCTTAATTAAAATGTTTGATTGCAATGAAACACATGCCTCAGTTCATAGCCAGATTGTATTTGATATATTCACAGTTTAAGAGTTTGTTGTCATTATTTCCAAGATGTTTGAGCACAATAATTTTAGGGTATTAAACCTTATATTTAAATGCTTCAAATAGTTTGCTAGATCACATAGGCTCTACATTATCTCTCTCTTTCTTCTCTAAATAATAGCTAAATATACAGTAGCAGAGATCTACCCTTAAACGATATGAGTTGGCAGATCTGTGGCTTATATGTAATAAATATTAAGCCAGGGACATCAGGTTCCATGAAGAATGTTAATATAAATAATATTGAACTTTCTTTATTAATTATAGAAACTCTGTCCATAACAAATTTTGTTCCAACTTACACTACAAATCTTTTAAGAAATCATTATGAATGCTTCGATACTATCCAATACATTAAATGATGTTAACATATAACTGTTTAGCAATAAATGTAAACAGGCTGAATAACCATATCAAGAGGGCAAGTGTTAATAAATATCTCTCCTTACATAAGGCAGATATAGTATTCCTTCAAGAGACCCATCAAATACCACAAGATTTAAATAAGTTCTTACTAAAAAATTATAAAATACTGGTTAGCTCCCAATTCAACCACAAAAGAAGAGGTGCGTTAATCCTTTGGATAAAAAGCCTGAGACTCCCTAAAATCATAGACTCATACACAAACAAAGACGGAATGCTAACATTAGCAGTAATTAAACTTATAAAAAGTACTAAACACTTATAAACTCTTATTGGATTCCTGGAATTGGTACAAAAATGGTAAGGAAGTACTTAGGCACTATAACCTTACACTCTAGAAGAGAAATTATATTTGCAGGAGACTTTAATTGTATTCTTTCTTCTAGTGAAACGACAAATACTAAATCCTTTAAAATGTCCCCTGTAGCAAGACACTTACACAACTACATCAATACATGAAATTGAAAAGATATATATACCATATAAAACTACCCTCTTCCTAAAGTTTTCCCACTATTTATACAGATTTGGGACACAAACTAATATTGACAAAGTTTTAATATCGAACTCTTTACAATCAAAAATAGAAAATGTACTGTTAATATCCTCCCCTCTATCTGGCCACAGCACCATTACTTTTAATATAACTTTTCACACAGAAGCTTTAAATCATTGGCAAAGAATACCAGCTTATATAACAAGAATAAAAGGCTTTCATGATTGTATGCTAACTGAAGCAAATATTTTTTTAGAAATAAACAACAATGAAGAGGTATCAGATACAATTTTATGGGACACCCTAAAAGTTGTGTTATATGAGAAGGTTAAAAACTGGTATACACAAAAAAGAAAAGAATGAGCTAAAAGATGAAAAGATATTCAAAATGAAATAGACAATCTAAAATGTAATCTTATATTTAATGAAAATAAAGCCCTAGATAAGATAAACAAACTAAACAAAGAATACCAAAACATTTTGCAACACAAAATATCTATAAGCCTAGAAAAAAAAACTATATTCATACTCTATCAGTCCTAAAAACTTACACAAAATTGCAGTAAGGTCAAAATGTTTAAATGAAAGAAACCACATAAAATAAATTATATATGTGGAAAACAAGAGAAAAATAAAAGCTTCTGATATGAACAGCATATTACACTGTTTCAGGAAACATTATGAGAATATAAATACCCCCAAATCAATTAATGAAAACTGAACTCTAGACAAATTCTTAATAGATAATATCCCAAAGACCTTATCCCCTGAAAATATTGCCAAAATTGATAGACCTTTTACATTTAAAGAACTAAAAGATCAAATAAGTAAATTAAGAACTAATAAATTGCCAGGGTTAATTGGCCTGATTCCCAAAATATATAAAATCTTCCCTGACAACATATTACAAATATTATTAAACACATTTCATGAAATTAAAAATAGTCCACCATCATGGAAGTACTCTGTCATCTCACCTATACTTAAAGCTGATAAAGAACCTACTTCCTGTTCTTCTTATAGACCCATCTCACTTTTAAACATAGATTATAAGATTTTATGAGCATAATAGCAAAATAGAATTAATTCGAATATACCTAGCCTAATAGAAGAAGACCAGACTGGTTTTATAAAACATAGAAAAGTCCAAGACAACATAATAAGACTTCTGTCACTAATAGACATAGCAAATAAAAATAGAAATGAATTAACCATAATGAGTCCCAATATAGATAAAGCATTCAATTCACTTAGCTGGTGTCACTTATTTTGATTATTACAACAATATAACTTTTCTTCAGACTTTCTAAAACTAATTGGAAAGCTTTATAAAGACTGTATCTCTTTTGTAAAGATAGATTCTTTCTTATTCTCTTCATTTAAACTCACAAAATCCAGAAAACAAGGCTGCCCCCTTTCCCCCTTAATTTTTGCTTTAGCTGTAGACCTATTGGCTAACTATATTAGAAATAACTTGCATACAAAAGGTTAATCTCACTAGTGACCTATCCCCAAAGATTCAGTTATTTGCTGATGATCTATTACTTACTAGTGGGGACATTGAAACATCTTTGGACCATCTACTTAATAATCTAGACCTATTTGAAAATCTGTCAGGATTAAAATTTAACGATAACAAAACCCAGACTCTCTTAATAAATAAAAATGTAACTAGTAAAATGAGAAATTATAAACACTTCAACTGGGATAGTACACAAATTAAATATGTAGGTGTCTACATTAATTTGAATCTTTAGGAAACAGTCTCTATAAACTATAGTAATTTAACAAACTCAATCACTAACCTCATAGATAACTGGAATAAACTCTATTTTAACTTTGAAGAAGACTAATGCTAGTCAAAATTATATTATTACCCAAAATCCTTTACATCAGCCAGTCTCTGACTATTCCCCCGCCCAAGAGAGTTTCAAAAAAGATCAATAATATTTTATTAAAATTTCTCTGGCACCCCCAAAAACCCAGGATATCTTTCAAAGACACACCACTAGTTGGGAAGAAGGAGGCATTAGTTTCTCCAGTATTGACTTTTTATATAAATGCTGCTATCTTTAATACAATTATTCTATGGTTAAATCTCTCATACAGTTCATAGTGGAAATTAATAGATGAAAAACCTTTATTAACCGATGACAAAATATTAATTGACCCTCTCATTAATATACATAGAAATGTCTTTTTATGGTCATTAAAAAAAAAAAAAAAATATATATATATATATATATATATATATATATATATATATATATATATATATCACACAAGATAAATAGAAATTAAAATCCTGCCCCTCCATTAACCTAATAATAACAAGCTTAGCTTTAAGAGATTTACTCAATCCAACCAGTTAATTAAAAACTTATTAATATCTGCCTTTCCAGTTGCCTACACTAATGAGTGCTTAATCACCTTTGATATTAACAAAATGCTTGAATTCAAACATAGTGACTTATTATACTGGAATCAATTTTTGTCTACTAATAAAATTCATCCAGCTAACTATTTAAATGCCAGGTATAGCCTACATAATAATAACTGGATAGACATTTAAGCCTATAGAGAATTCATTTATAACAAAATTATATTCTCGTTGTAAATTCATGTAAATAATATACCTAAAATACTGGAATTAATGTCTAATATTATTACTGGTTCTTTGAAAGGCACCTCATTTATATCCTTAGTCTATAAAACTATCAGATCTGATTTTAGTTTTATAAATGCCTCTTATTGGGAGTGCTCTACTAAAATAAATAAAGAAGAATTTACTACTAACAATAAAAACTCCCCCTAAAATCAATAGAAAAAACAACAATCTCCCCTACTGGAAGATTTTACACTTGGAAATTTCTCCACAGATGTTACTTCACACCACAAAGAATTGCAAAAATGTATAAAAAGAGTGACATGAAATGCTGGAGATGTAAAGCAGCAGATGCTGACTGGTGTCATATGATTGTTGCATGTACAATGTTATCTCAATTTTGGAATGGATTTGAAAATTTCTGTAAGGCCTTATGGAACAATGATTGCATAATTTCTAACTCTCTCATTCTGTTTAATATACCAGAAAGAGGTTATACCCAAAACTCAAGTGCATATACTGTGGTCAATTCTTGCAGTTGCAAGAAAAGTTGTGATGAAAAACTGGAAACCAATTCTCCTCTCTCTTTTAAAAATGAATTTATTTATTTAGCCACAGCTCTATGTGTAAAATAAATCTTTAGTATAAAGCTCAAAACAAAAACTTAACACACAAGTTAATTGCTTGGGAAAAGTTATACTTATTATTATGAAAATTATAAATGATTTTCTGAATGTATATAAAGGTCTAACTTTGTTATGGACTCTGTATATAGCTATTATTTTCAGTTATGATGTTAAATATGTTATTACTGTTATTGTTCTTATTAAAAATTAAAAAAAAAAAACATTTTTGAAAAAAACAGAAAATTGAGAAAATCTTTCAGCATTAAGTTTATGGAAATGCCTTTTTACCCAATCATGGAATGAATGAATGTTCAATACAACCTCTAATACAACAATCACAGGATACTATTAATTAATCTTTAAACAGAAGAATTGACTTTGAATTATGGTATTTTTTTTAATTTTGTTTGTTACTGCAATCATGACCTAGTCATTATAGAAGAGTTTCATGCCCTAGGTATGTTGCTCAAAGCTGGATCATGGTCAAATAGGGCCCTGGGCAGAGTAATGGATCAGGTCCATCTGTCAGCCACCACCTCACAGGGGCCCCTCCCTCACTTCAGCCATTCCAGTGTCAAATTGCTTGGCTCTTTCTCCCCATTTATCATACAAACTGTTCAAACCTGTGAGTGCATACTATTTTCTTCTTTACTTCTACGATGATTACAGATATTTGGATTTAATTTAAAACTTTTATTTCAAATTGTATACCACAAATATTGATAACCATTTACTAAACAAACAATATAGTTACAAAATGAAACCAGACTTAGCATGAACAGGAAAGTTCTCTGCTCTTGAAGCTCACATTCATTGAAAGAACAAAGAAAAACCACTTTCAAAGAAACACTTTAGCAAGGAAATAAAATGTATGAAGCAGTAATGACAAAAATGACCATTTCAGAACATTTTAACCACAAAAGGCCACTCAGAGTTCTGTCATTACAGTCTTCTAATATCAGTCAAAATGCACGATCTCTGCAGAAGTAAATGTCACCTGAATAATTCCACATTAAAGAGATCTGTAACTAACAAAGAGGCTGCTACTAGCAAACAAATTTACATTTCAGTGTTTCAGCTACAAATTCAATGCCTGCTGCTCTTGAAGAATGAATTGCCTATGTTACATTAAAAAACAAATGTAGGTAAGCTGGTTACATTGCAATATGGAATGGCTGTTAAACCGACAACTTTCTAGTTACTCGTCCTCTCTTCCAATGAGTGCATTACCCTTATCCACCCTTAAAGTGCCCAAGGTATCAACATTAGAACTAAAAAAAACTTAAATTAAACTGAAGTTTAACACTTTTTTAAATTGAATTCATTGACTGTATTTAGTTTTATGAAAAAAAAATTTCTTTAATGAGCTTTTAATGTTGATGGTGCCTTTAAGAGTTTGTTTGATGTTGCAAAGAATGGTGTTTTAATCAATGAGATTGATGAAATTAATTATTTTTGCATTTAATGACATTTAAGGATTTTGAGTCACATGATGGATTTTCTCTATTTAAACTTTTTTTTGCTTTAAGTTTTTTAATTCTGAGGACGTCCTGTAGAAATTTGGATGAAAGCTCTTAACTCAAGATCCTATTAAAATTACATTGAAATTGCTGGCAGTGTTTGAATTCTTTTAAGGTTCATTTTGTTTTCTGTCAGGTTCTCGATTGGTTCTACAGGAATGTCTAATACACCTGTTTCCAAAGTGGTGGCTGATGAGCCAGAAGGAATAATGCAGGAGATGGACCTCACTGCTGAGGACATTAAAGAGACTGAAGACTCCTGACTTCAGTCAAGTGCTAAATCTTTAAGACTTTATTGGAAAGGCTCACCCAGACTCTGCTACACTTTGCTGTGAGGGAAAGGTTGGTTTGCTTTTTATTTGTTGTAGTTTGTATTAGTTTATTGCCTTTTTATATTTTGAGTGTTGAGATTTGTTTTCTTTACCTTGTGTTTTGCTTATGTTCTGCTTTTAACTGCATATCAAAACTTCAAAAGACCCCACAGCTCTGTCTCTTGTGAGTCAGGCATAAATTAGAACTGATCAATTAAGGACTCATACATAAGACAGAAGAGGTCACTTAAGGTTAATCATTTGTGAACTGAGGGGGTGGAGCTAGGAACTAAACCTTCTATTTAAGGGGTAAAATAAAACATTTCAGAGCTTTATTGGAAAGGCTCACCCAGACTATGATGCACTTTACTGTGAGGGAAAGGCTGGTTTGCTTCTTATTTGTTGTATTTTGTATTAGTTTATTGCCTTTTTATATTTTGAGTGCTATGATTTGTTTTCTTTACCTTGTGTTTTGCTTATGTTCTGCTTTTAACTGCATATTAAAACTTCAAAAGACCCCACAGCTCTGTCTCTTGTGAGTCAGGCAGAAATTTTCCCCACCCCCTTCCCTGTCACTGTCATTTTCTTAAATACCACTGTCTTTCTAGTTGCCTGCCTCTTATGTTAATTTGACCATATATCTCATTTCCTCTCGGCTTTCACTGGCTTGTGTGAGTATGCACAAAATTATCATTTTGTGAAATCACTCCCCTTCAACTATTTAAATTTATTGGCCATTCTACTGTATTCCATAGTACCGGAATGCAAAAGTGATCACCCCCTTTCAATCTATCTTGCTGTTTTAAAAATAGTGACTCTCCACTAAAACTTAACTTTTTAGACAGGTAAAACTTAAGTTACCTACTTTCACGTCTAACTTCTCTAGTGCACACTGCAATGTTTAGGATAAACCATTTTTTTTCATCTTACCTTTAAGTATCCCTGTGACTAGCACTTGCTCTAATACCTGCTGAGAAGCACTAGGAAGCCTTAAACTGATGCAAGAACTCAACTCTCCTTATTAATAAGGAGAAATTAATCATAGGCACTAAACAGCCTATAATTGCAAAGTACCTTGCTAAGGTAAGGGAAAACAGCTCCTTTACTTTTCAAAAACAAAAGCAACAAACCAGAAATGTCCAAGGGTCAGCTTCTGTTGATTTCTCCTGTCCACCTGGTGAATCTGGGCATACTGGGGCAATGCAGCAATTGCGTCATGTACATGGAGAACCCTCTCCTCCTACCACCCAACACTACAACCTGTGTGAGATGCACTTACATAGCCAAACTAGAAGCAAAGCTCTCTCCACACAAGATTGTGCTAGACAGTCAAGAGGAGAAGGTTAACACCCACACTACACCTCAAGCAACACATAGTACTTCTAAACTCACACCATCAACACCCACACATAGCAACACTAAATCCACATATATGGAGGCCCTTAACTGTGACCTGCCCAAGCAACAAGGACCTCCGAAGCTGAAACACAAATTCCAATCACAACCAAAGTGTCACATAGCTCACAACACCAGTGTGCCACACAGCAACAGCCCCTAAGGCAAGACAACGTACCTAACACTTTAGTCATTGGTGACTCTATAGTCAGGCACACTGATGTCCCACTCACCAGGCTGAACAAGGAGAAAATTACAGTGAGCTGTCTGTAGGGTGCCAGGATCTGCCACATAACTCATGCACTCAAGTCACTCCACAACAAGTACAAATATGACTCTGTAATTGTCCAATGTTGGAGTAAATGACTTGAGAAGTACCTCCCTGGACTACATGAAAAGAGACCAGTAAGAGCTCTCAGATCATGTGGCCCAGGCAGGTATGACCCTAGCCCTGAGTAGCATCCTGCTTTCGCCCAGAAGGATACTACAATATAAGGACAAAATGATTGACTTCAACAATTGGCTAAGCTTCCGGTATCATTCAAAAGGGGATCCAGTATCTGTCTGCCTGGGACGACATGATCGACAGACCATGATGCTTTGCCAGAGATGGTCTGCACCTGTCACCCCTGGGATTCAGGTTACTGGCTAAGGCTCTTGCCACTCCTATAGTGCCTTTTTTAGGCAAAGTTCAAAGGAGAAAACCACCACCATAACAGGTACAAGCATGCAAAATCTGAAGGTAATGCTACTCAATGCTAGGAGTCTAAACCTCAAAATGCACCCTCTCGAGGCACTCCTAAAAATGGGGAACATCAATATCTGTGCAGTAACTGAGACCTGGTTCAAGGCTTCAGAGAGCACCCCTGCAATACCAGGTTACAACTCTTACCACACTTTTCAGCCACTAAACCAGGATTGAAACACTAAAGGTGGAGTAGTGTACATATTCACCAAGGATATTCACACCATCAGGTTAGTTGCCCAACACAATGCTTCTGAAATTCTCCAGGTGCAACTAACACTAGGTAAGACTGCAGTGCAAATTGTAGTTTGCTAGAGATCCTCCACCATGCCCCAAGATTCTCACTACACCTTTCTAAACATACTGAAAAATATTAATATACAACCAAACACCTTAATGCTGGGTGATTTCAACAACCCTGCCATTAACTGGGAAAACTACCCGTGAACCAACACCTTTACCCAACAGTTCTTGGAATTCATAAATTTCAATGCCCTGGATCAACTAATCCATAGTGCCACCAGGAGCTCCAATATCCTAGACCTGGTCATTACCAACATGGGAAATCGATGCTCCACACCTATGGTCACCCCCTCATTGGTCAGATCAGACCATAAGCTAATCTCTCTTAACATAAACATCCCACCCCCACCTCCAGTATGGAAACCTCCATAAAAACTTTCCAAAGCCAACTTCATGCTACTCAAGTCAGAAGTTACAAACTTCATGACACACATGGAAATGGGAACTGAAAGTTCGACTGCTAAGTCCTACACTAAGGCACTCTACAAGCACATCTACTCATGCATGGATCGTGCCATCCCAAATAGAACCAAGATGCTCTCCTCCAAAAAAAGGAAGCCAGTGTGGTGGTCCCCTGCCATAAACAAACTTTACAACAAAAGGAAAAAAACTGTTGCTGAAGAGAAGAAAATCCCAGGATGCAAAAAACCTCCCTTACCAGCTTCAGTAAGAAGCTGAGATCCCTCATAAAATCCTCCAAAGCTAGTTACAAAAATAAAATTGACAAAGATTCCAAAGACAACCACAAGGCATTCTATAACTATGTCAAGAATCTAAATGGCAATGCTCATATCTGCTCTGAGCTACAACAGAATGGCATTAAATATACTGATCCCAAGGATATTGGCAATATCCTGGCAGATCGATTCAGTGCCAGCTTCACCCCTGCTCTTACCCCCTAAATGTCCCATCTCAATACCAGACAATTGCCAAATTCAGGTAATAATGACCACACAGGTAAAAAACACACTCTCCAAAGCTAAGAATACAGCATCCATGGGACCAGATGACATCCCGGGCTGTGTACTACATGAACTACAAAATGAACTGGCACCTCACCTAAGTGTCATGTTTAATCATACCTTCACCTCAGGCTTCATGCCCACTGAGTGGCATACAGCTACAGTTATCCCACTCCACAAGGGGGGATCCACCTTGGATCCTGGGAACTACCACCCCTTCAGTCTGATGAGCCTGATCTGCAAGGCCATGGAACGTATTATCATGAAACTTAAACAAAGACATTGGCAACCTTAAAACACTGGACCCCACCCAGTTTGGGTTAATGAAGGGCCGATCTCGTCTCCTGAACCTGATTGACTTCTTTGAATCAGTCTCCAGAGCCGTGGACGAGGGTAAGGCAGTGCACACAGCCTATCTTGACCTCGCCAAGTCCTTTGACACCATCCCCCACTCTGGAATCATAGATAAACTTACTAAGCTGGGCATTAATCCCTACATCACTCGATGGGTTGCCAACTGGCTTACTGACAGAACCCACACTATAAAAGTAGCTGACTCCAAATCCATCTCCAGACAAGTGATAAGTGGAGTACCTCAGGGTTCAGTCCTGGGACCTCTCTTGTTTGGCATCTGCTTCTCTGAAGTACAGGCCAACACTAAGGGACTCTGGCTAACAAAGTTTGCAAATGACTGCAAACTGGGAGCCATTACTGAATCCCCAAATTATGTCGATACTCTACAAAAGGCCTTACAGATACAGATGCTTGGTGCCAGAGCCATGGGCTCAAGCTCAATGCCAAGAAATGTATAGTTATCCCCTTTGGGAAAAAACATGTACCCGTGAATTACCACATAGGTGGCAGTACACTAAACACCGAAAGTGTGATAAGAGACTTAGGGACACAGGTGGACAGTGGTCTCACCTTCAGTAACCACATCACCACAACATTCAGAAAATCCTTCTGTGTGGCACACCTCATCACTAATGGCTTTTCATCCAGGAAAAAGGAGGTCATTGTCCCACTGTACTCATCTCTCATTAGACCCATTATAAAATATAACGCCCCATTTGTTATGTACCTCTCAAGACATCTGCAACAACTGGAAAGACCGCAGAAATACCTCACTAAAAGAATCACAGTCCTAAAGCAGATGCCCTATGCTGACCACCTTAAAAACCTCCAGCTGTACTCTGTCGCATATTGTCTACTCTGAGGTGATCTCTGCTTAACATACAAGGCCATGTCAAATCCAGAGCTGTTGGACATGCTACACTTAAAGAAATCCCTCAGAGCTGTACGCTTCAGGGATCTAAACCTTGTCTTCACAATAAACAAAATATGCTGGAGGGATAGGTTCCTGAACCAGAGACTCCCCAGACTCTGGAATAGATGGCCCATACATGTCAAGCAGAGCACCTATTTGGCCCTCTTCAAAAGGAACCTTGATGACTGGATGGGAGAAAGGAAATTTACCCCAGGGTTCATGTCAGTCACTCTGCTAGACAGGGGTCCAGGGAAGTAAATAGTGTGGGAAGAAATAGTCAGCGAATTGTTACGGCTAGGCTTGTATAAGCCCTAGGGCTGATAGCTTAGTACCAACCTATGAACCTATGAATATTAATCAACTTCTTAACCTTCAAGCTCAATTAGACACCAGGTGGATCAATATTATCTTTCTAAAGATTTTAATTTTTAAAAGACAAATTATTGATGTCTGGTCATTCAAGCCTGGCCAGCTTGTTCATTCAGTCTCAAAATCCACCACCATTTGCTCTCTACATATAATAGCAAGGGCCCGTTATTTTCATTGAGTGTGATCTGATCCAAAATTAAAAAACTTAAAAGAATGGTCTAAATATTCCAAGTGATGTTTAAAAAGGGCATTTGTTGTTTTTTTTTTTTTGTCTTAATATCATACATGTGCTAATAGATTCTGTCCCGAAGTCTTTGTTCCATTTTGCCTACATAGTAACTGGGACAGTTAGAACATAGAGCACAGTAAACAACTCTGCTAGTATGACAATAAAATCATTTAGAGAAGAGCAAATTACGGTAGATTTTGAATGTACTTCTAACCAGTCACATTTCTGGTCTTAGCCTGTAAGTGAATGGGAAATTTTTTCCTGATATGCAAATACATGGGTGCTTGGTTGGCACGTGACCCATTGTTTGCAACTTTAAATGTCCAGTTGTTAGTATTACCAGAAGAAACTACCAATCAGAAACATATGATTGGTCACTTAACGAGTATTTCAAGTTTTAGAGGCTTAACATTGAGTTTCTGGATTATATGAATAATTAAAGATCATCACAACCAATCACTTTCATGGATTTCAGTTGTAAGCAAATGGAAGTTTTACCTGGTATTCAAATACACATGAGCTTGGCTGTCATATGCGCAATCATCTACAATTCTGATTGGTATATCAAAGGAGTATTGTAAGAAGAACCAATTATCTGAAGAATTTTTCGTATGAAGGCAAAAGTGCTTATTGAATATTTTTACGAGTTTTAAAATAATAATTTAATTTTTTGGCACATTGGTTTTCTGAATAAAGTTTATTTTAGCAGTTACCAATGTGACCTGCCTATTCTTTTTGATTTCATTGCTATGGTTCTGTGTGTTCTTTCCATTTCATTTGTTGAAGAGAATGGCTTCAGGATTTCAGGTTGTTGATTCAATTCAGGCTTCATTTCCTGAAATGGACCTTGGGGCATTAAGCCAAACTGTTGGAAATCTTACTTTACTCATGCAACGGCTGACACGACTAGATGAATTTTCTATAACTACATCGTAGACCCAAATACCCCATGTTTTACTAACTTCTTTACAGAATGTAATAGGAAAACCAGATTTAGTGACCTGTCTACAAGGGCTTGAACAAGCTTCTGGTAATAGCCAGGATATTGCAAATGTTAGTGGCACCTAATTTTTTAGGAATATGAGTGATGTTAACACAACTAAGCTCAGATTGAGTAATTGGTTAAAGAAATAACATGTGCCTTAATGATTTTCAAGTACCACACAATGCATCAATAGTGGATAAACTTTTGGAATTTGATTAGAATCTGTTGAAAATAAAAAAAAATTACAACTGGGCAATGCATACTTCATCAAATGTAACTGAGTAAATATGGTGTCAAAAGGGCTGAGGATGTGATGCTTTCCTACTGGCCTCATTTTTGATTCTAAATTACATCTTGATTTCATTTCCATGTCTAACAGACATGGTTGTGAGTACATGGATCTACTGGTGAAACATAACCAGAGGCATATAGAAGAACTAATAGCAGAAAAAAACAGATTGGATGGATGCATCACACAGTATATTCAATTTGAAAGTTTCAAAATGGAATATTTCCATATTTTCTGCAGCATAGATGCACAAGTAAATGTAATTCAGAACAGAAAAGTAAAAAAAAAGTGGCACATGATAGGAGAGATTATGCCAACAATCAGGCTTATCCTACATCTCCCCCTTCGCAGGAGTGGATACAAAAACCTCATGAACAGCAGACATCTATAAGTAGTAGGTTTCCCAAACAATATAACAACAGTGATGATTTTTTTAGAAGATGGAGATTATGTTGGGCCAAGAAGATCGGAGAGAATTATGAACTGCCAGCAGAATGGATCCAATCCCTAGCAGTTTTCCAATCAGGTGAAGACCCCAGAGAGAGAGGGAACAAGAGCCCAGAGAGGAAGGAATAGTCAAAGGAATTAAATTATCAATTTGATGAACCAGGGGATATCAATGGGAATTCAATGGACCAACAGACCGGCCATAAATTGCCACCTTGCTCTATAGTGAAAAACACCCAAGGGGACTTTTGTGTTTATAATTTTTTATCTAGCAATATTAATGAAGTGTGTTGCAATTTGTTTGCTAAAGTCATGACTCTTGTCCCCAGTAAATATGCAGATTTAGCCTCTGTTCTTATGGATTTAAAATTGTACATAAGAAAACTTAATTCTACCTACTTTTCCATAATATTGGCACAGTGCTAAACCCTTTATGTTCATCTAGTACTTTTAATCTACCTGTACACCCCACCATCCAGTGTTCTGAAAATGTTTCTGAATTAGCTATCTGGGATATGAACACCAAACTTAGAATGGAGCATATTCAATGCAGCAATAGTAGTAATTTAACATCATATGAGAAAGATAAACTCTTTGAATTACAGAGTACTAATAACACCAAGATCATGAAGCCCAATAAGGGGGAGGGCTCATTTTAATGAACAAGTATGATGAAATGGTCACTCTTTTGGAGGATAGGACATATATAAAAGCATTGATGAATAAATTGAATATGGCATATAATACTATTAAATTAAACCTCAATATTTGAAACTTTGTGTCCAGTCATTAGTATTACCAGAAGAAGATACCACCCAGAAACATACGATTGGCCACTCACGAGTATTTCAGGTTTTGGAGGCTTAACATTGAATTTCTGGATTATATGAATAATTAAAGATTGTCACAATCAATCACTTTCATGGATTTCATTTGTAAGAGAATGGAAGTTTCTTTCTGGTATTCGAATGCACGTGAGCTTGGCCATCATGTAACCTATCATCTGCAATCCTGATTGACCTATAAAAGGAGTATTAAAAGAAGAACCAATTATTTGAAGAAGCTTTCCATATGAAGATGAAAGCTCTTATTGAATATTTTTATGAGTTTTTAAAATAATAATTTAATTTTTCAGCACATTGGTTTTATTCATAAAGGTTATTTTAGCAGTTACCAGTGCAAGCTGGCTATTATTTTGGATTTCATGATCTGGTTCTGTGTGTTCTTTCTGTTTTACAGACGTGCTTTAGTGGCATAAATAGTATGTCGGCATTAATGCCCGTTTGTGCAGACAGGCTGTGCATGCATGTGAATCACACTATATTGCAGCACTAAAATGCACTACATATAATTCAAAGCCCCAGGTAAAACATGAATCTCAGCCTAAAATAAAATAAAAACAAGTTAAAATAGTGCAGTGTGCCCCTATTGTTCAAATTTGCTTCTCTTAAATCAGACTGCTATATCAATTTGCTGTATACACACAGCGATAACTGGTGATCCTAGTGACCCCATAAAAAGAACCTGGTGTGTTAAGGATAGCAAGATACTGCTGTATGTTCTGCTCAGCCAGGTCAGACAGGAGCTACTGTGACCTTATGCAAATCCATTCTATAAGCCTAATGCCTGGCATGGCTTGGCAGAACATATGAGCAGGATGATTTGCATCTCCTGTTGTATTAAGCAGTGTAGCCATCAGTTTGATGACCTGTGATGTTACCACCCTAAAACTTTTAGGGTGTGGATGTGACAGCCCTTCTCTGGGCAGTGATCAAGTACCCTTATTCCTCAGCATGGACACTGGTGGGGGAACATTCACTTTGAGAGAAATAGACACACAGTATTTTCAGATGCAGCTCTCTGCACCAAGCACAATATCCCTTAAGAGCACACAGGTAACACCCTCCAATCCTGGGGATAGACTCTCTCTCTCTGCAGACCACAAATAAGAATCCACACCTACCACTAAGGAGCATTGTGTCCCTGCTCCAAGCAGCTGACACAAAAACACACACACACACACACACACACACACACACACACACACACACACACACACACACACACACACATACACACACACACACCTGGGAAAGACTGGCACAGATTTTCTAGCTCTGCCACCTCCACCCAGATAAGGTAGATTCACTGCCACCAGTCAGCTACTTTAAGGCTCTTACCGGGGTACCCAATTACTCTCAGTAAAGTTAATACTTATACAAATGGTAATGTTTTGCAAAACAGCAAGACTTCCAGGACAATGAAGCCTACAGTGTTACCAAATAAATGCAGCTCTCTCAAAGGTTATACTAGTTTCTAAAAGACAAGCCACAATGAAATGTATAGATATATTTAATAATAAATAATAAAATATAAAACATGAAAATACTGAATATGTATTTACAATAAACACCAATGTTTCAGTCATGGGAAATGATAAAAATAAATCAGACAGAAAGGTTTACTCAGATACAGAAAAACAGTGCTTAACTAATCTCACTATATTTTCCTGACTAATCTAAAAATGACTGCTTCCTACTTACTTAATAGAGTAAGGCAAGGTGATATGGTTGAGTGGTCTTTCTTGTCAGATTTCACAAACAGACTGTCCTGAGACTTCTGACTCATCTAGTATTAAAGCATCATTTCAGTGCTGGATTACAGAATGACATGATATCTGGTCACCTGACTCTCTGGTTCCCACACCACCCCTTTTAGTAGAAGCTGATCCAGAACCTTGCACATATGTGTCACAATACATGCACATAGAGCTTTGCTAAGATGTGTCACAGCATCTGGAAGCTATAAAACTATTTCAACACTTCCACCATTACAGGATAGCAATTAGTTCTCCACTAAGGGCAATACAGCAGGATTCCTAGTCTTTGTTTTCACAGACATTGCGTCTCTGGCCACATTCAGATGTGTGTGATACAATCTTTATGGCTTATAGCAAGTGATTAATTTCATGTTATTTTTCAAAGTTAGCCAGACTGAGATTAACCTCTTCTCTTCCAATATCCTCTGTTACAATATATTAATTTCAACACTTACAATACAGTCTGACATGCAGGTATATTTCTTTTCTGTCCAGCAGGACCCACTCAGCAACTTTACAAATACCTTTTGAACACAAGCACCTCTACAAATCATTTTGATATTCAAATGACATATAATTCATTACAAAACTCCAGCTAGTTATTCTGGCATATGTTACACATCCACTGCCCTACTCCTCTTGGCATAGCTGGCACTACCTCACATCATCACATCTCTCCCATCTTTGAAGACTCATGCTAATTTTTCGAGTGACCCTGGAGAAACATTGCTTGAGAGAAATGGGGTCATCAAGGAATACATTAACCCATACCCTGTCTTGAGAGTCCATCTGCATTGGCATTGCTGACCCCACTATGGTACTCTACAGTCATGTCATATGGCTGCAACCATAGGCTCCACCTTAATAACTTAGCATGTTGCTGGCTGGCTCAATGTAACCATGTTAAGGGATTGTAGTCTGTAACCACAGTGAGTTTCCTTCCATACAGATAAGGCTGAAGTTTCTGCAGTGCCCATACTATGGCTAGGCATTCTTTTCTACAGCTGCATAACATTCCTTCCTGGGTTGGAGTCAATTGGTGAGATATATAACTGGGTGCTTTTCTCCCTCTGAAAAATCCGGGCTAATTACAGCCCCCACACCATGGTTCGAAGCATCCACCTGCACAACAAATTATTAGCTGTAATCTGGACTGGTCCTCCCAAAGCCCCTTTAAGCTTTTGTAATCCCTGCTCACAGGCTGGGGTTCATGCTACCTTATCTGGTCTGGCTTTCCTTGTCAGGTCTGTGATGGGAGAAGCTACTGTATTATAACTGGGAGCAAACTTTCTTAAGCTTCTTCTGTCCTAGGCATGGGGTAAGCATCTGACTCTATGTGACTATTTTTAGTTTTATGTAGTCCACACAAAACCTGGTGCTGCCATCTTTCTTTGATAACAGCACCACTGGGGAGGCCCAAGGACTGCTGGACTCCTGGATTAACCCCAGTTCCAAAATTTCCTGTATCTCCTCCCACAGAGTCTGTCTGCCTCACTCAGGCATTCTCTAAGGGGCCTGCTTAATACACCTTTGGGGTCCTGTATCCACATGGTGCTTCACAAGGTGGGTGCACCCAGGCTTCTCAGTGAACATGCCCCAAACTCCTGTAACACTGTTTGGAATTTTCGAACCAGGGTAGGGGATAGCCTGTGAGATATTGCTACCCCTTCCACTGAGGTGTCAGTCTGAGCCTCACTGAGGAGATCATTCACTAGATTCCCCCTCAGACTGCTCCTGCCATCCACTGCAAATACTCAGCACCAGGGCCTCCCTATCATGGTAAGGCTTCATCAGTGTTAACATGATACAAATCTTTCAGACCCATTGTTTCGGCAAGGGGATCTAAGACGGAACCTATGGCGGCCTTTGTGGACAAATTTTGTAAGAAGGCTCTTCTGGACACACCACACATATTAAAGGATTCCTGGCACTGCCTGGAGAGGCTTAGAACAGTAAATGAGGTGGAAGTAGAAACCTATGGCTTTTTAACAATTGATGTGGTGAATCTTTTTTCAACTATTCCTCATACTGAGGGGTTGGAACTATTCAACGACAGTTTAATGAGTAGTGTTAGTTTCGACCAGGAGAGGCTCAATATATGTGTAGAATTTATGAGATTCATTTTGACTAGCAACTACCTAACATTTGAGGGAGAAACTTACCAACAGATTAAAGGTGTGGCGATGGGGGCCGTTGTGCCCCAGTCTATGCCAACCTAGTCCTATTGTCATGGGAAAAATGTTATATTCTATCTTCAGCCTTCAGGCAACACATTTTGATGTATAACAGGTTCCTGGATGACATCTTAATGAAGGGTAGTGAGAGTGAGGTTATTGAATTTATGGAACACATTAACCAAACAACTGAGTTTCTTAGGTTCACATATACGTGGAATAAAACATCAATAAATTATTTGGACATTTGTATTTTTAAACAAGAAACATCTATAGAAAACCAAGTTTTCTAACTTGTCACCCTTCCACCAGAGGAAAGGGGTGATTAAACTTTCAAGGTTGGTCAGTAATGATGAATTGTTCAAAAAGGAGATGTACATTTTGATAGGATTATTTATGGAGGATATCCCTTGAATTTGTTATTGAAAATAAAAAAGGAGATATACAGGAAAAGAAAGACTTTGTACATTCCCATATTAGATGTTTTGGACAACATGACATCAGTACAAGGAAAACAAGGAAGGGACAAATTTTGAAAAGATAGTCTCACCTTTGTTTTAATGAATTTTGTAACAGTATAAGGATTAATTGGGACCATTGTATTAATGAACAAACAAGACAGCTGTTGGGAGGGAGTCCAAAAATAGTCTTTAGTCGAGGAAGTAACATCAAAGATATTTTGGAAAGGGAGAGCAAAGGTTATAGTAGATCAAGAATGACTTGTAGGTTCATTACTGAAGGGAGTTATTGGCATGCCCTGGTATATGTAATTGCAAAACAAAGAACTGTGTGTATATAGCATTGTGTGCTTCCTGTGATGCTTATTACATTGGCATGACTACTCCAAGTTACTGAGATAGAATTTGTGAGCATGTTAGAAATATAAAAAATAGGGACGTGCACAGTGCTTTGTATTTGCACAGTAGGGTGTGTGACAATTTTACCAAATTTTTGTTTTTCATTATAGACAGGGTGATGCCTTTTACCCCTGGTGACACCAATAACGGCAGTTGAGATTAAATGCCACTAGATTAATGACCATATTTCTTTAAAACCACATTTGAAGTTAAGGGCTAGTGTAGTATGATGTGCTTTAGTTGTCACATTTCAATAAAAGCCAAATAGCAATGTATAGAATTTGTGTCACAATATATGTATAGTAAAGAATTTCATTAATTAAATTAATTGATGAATATATCTATGATTAAACGAAGTAGGAATTAATTCTGTATTTTTGGGTGGGTAGTTTAGACAAGGGCACATATACAATAAAATACATAGATGGTGATAATATCAAGTACTATTCAGACCGAACAATGTAAATGAATGTATTTGTATTAGGCAATTTCACTATTGTTGTTATTTTCAGTATCATGTAGTTGTAAGTATGTGTATATTTTTATAACAATAGTAATGATATTATATGTTTTTTAGCTTTTTTATCATATAATTTTTTACATACATTAGCTCATTTATTTTGTTTATTACTGCCTTCATCAAAATGAAAATCAAAGGAACAGTCAATCAATTAATTGTGTGAGTCATGGTATATGATTGGGTATTTAAGCATGAATGAATGGATGTTTGAACAGACTCTGATGATACCAGTCTAACAAAGAGTTTAAGTGTTCCTGCATCCTGAAGCTGCTGTGGTGGATTTCTGTCTCCTTCTATGATACAAATCGTGCCACTGTTTCCTGCCTAGTAGGTTTACCATGTAGTTAACATCATTGATCTTCCTTACCACTTTGAAGAGTCCCTCCCAAGCTGCTCGCAGATAATTGTGTTTGACAGGAATGAGCACCATAACCTGCTGTCTGACAGCATACTGTTAGGCTCAAGCATTTCTGTCATACCAGACATTTTTCTGCTGTTGGGCTCCTGCCAGGTTCTCCTGGGTGAAGCCCAAGAGTTTACTAAGCCTTGTCCTGAGGTTTAGAACATATGCCACAACAGACTTCTTGTGGGATTCACACTCACCCTTCCACTCATCATGAATCCAATCTAAAGGCTCCCTCACTCTATGCCCATACAGCAACTCAAAGGGTGAAAAACCTTTGGATTACTGGGGTGCCTCTCTGTATACAAACAGCAGATGGAGCAAATATTTGCCCCACTCTCTTAAACTGATCTACAAATGCCCATAGTATGGTCTTTGTTGTAGAGTATAACATCTCCAAAAGTCTGAGGGTGGTAGTGGGTGGTCTTTAGGTGCTTCACCACAAAGTGCTCTGACAGACAAGCCAGCAGGTCTGACATGAAATTGTGCCTCTTTCAGTCAGTATTTATTTTGGAAAATATACCCTGCTGAAAATCTCTAACAAAGCATTTGCCACCTTCTCTATCATGATGGAGGACAGAGCCACCGCCTCAAGGTATCTAGTAGCATAATCTACTACCAGGATATACTTCTTCCCTGTGGATCTTGGGGTATTCAGAGGCCACAGAATATCCATAGCTACCCTCTGAAACAGCTTCTCAATCATAATCAAAAGCATCAAAGGAGCATTGACCTTATCTCCTGCCTTGCCTACTTTTTGGCACTGCTCACAAGACATGCAGTACCCTGTTACATCCCTTGCAATCCCAGGCCAATAAAAGTTCTGCATAATATGTCTCTTGGTATGTTTTATGCCCATGTGACTTGCAAAAGAAATATCATGGGCTATGGCTAGAAGTGCCAGAGGGTAGGCTCTGGTCACTACCAACTGCTGTATTGCCTCACCCTGTATCTCTCCCTCAGGGATCCACTCTCTATACAGTAACCCTTTGTTCCAGTATACAGACTCCCTTTTCTTTGAGAATCAGGTGTCTCCCTAGCTACCTCCCTCAAGCATAGTAATGTTGGGTCCAAGAGATAAGCCTGTCTCAACTCTATCTTTCTGACCCTTCCCAGCTCCCCTTTCACAGGAAGTCTGGCATCTTCTGACGGTGGTGCTTCACTGTAAGCCTGGGTACTACCACTCACCTGCCCTTGCACTCACCCTGTCCAAGGGAACATCATCTTCAGGCTCACTGCTGCAGGGTGGCACCCTCCCTGAAATAGTCACATCAGCAGTCTTGGCTTCAGGTGTGGAGTCTGTTTGGGTCTCCGCAAGGTTATCAGACCCACATGTCTGTCTCCAAACCTGACGGCTTATATCTGCATGCACACAAGGTCCTGCATTATCAAAATCATTTCCTATCAAGACATCTGCAGGATATCCTCAAACACATCTACTTGCTTGCTTACTTTTCTACCCTCCCATTCAAGGTGAACCCTTGCCAAAGGTATTTATTTATTTTATTTTATTTATTCATATTTGTTGACTGGGAGTGTCCGACTGGACGTAGGTCCATTTTCAGTGGAGGCCCGGGGAGCTAAGCTCTACAGTTAAAATAAACAGACAGTAGTTACATTGGATTACATAGCGATTAACAATTTACATAGCAATTACTTACAACATATTTACAGATGAAGAACATAGTACATCAGTAGACAACTAGAATCTTTATCTGTGAAGTACATAACAGACATTAACAAATGTTACAAGAAGAAGTTCCTGCTGTATAATAAGTACTGGCTTATGAGCATCTGAGCTTGCTATAATCAAGGTAGTTAGTGGAGTGGAAAGAAAGGTAGTGGTTGGATGGGGAGGGTGATATTAGAGAGGGAGTTGCAAGGGCATAGCCAGCATGTTTTTAGGTGCGCTTTTAGTAAAGTTTTGAAGTGGGTGCATGATGGTATGGAGGTAATTGTGGGTGGGAGGGAGTTCCATAATTTGGCTATGGTGCAAGAGAATAGTGCTTCAACAGCAGAGTTATTAGCTTTAGTAATCTGCAAGTGATTTTTGTTGCTGGATCTTAGTGGTCTGGTGGTGCGATAGGGTTGGAGTAGATTCTTGAGGGATGGGACATTTAGTGGAGGTGAGGAAGTTCAAGCCAGCCCAGTTCAGCAAGTGAGAGACAGTGGTGACTACGGTAGGATGCCCCTGTGGCAAATTTGGCGATTTTGTTGTAGCAGGTCTCTAGCTTGTTTAAATTGCATTGCCTTTGGTTGGTATATATTGGAGAGGCATAAAGTAGGGTGGAGATAAGGTGGGAATTTTCTATTGAAATCTTTGCTGCTTTGGTGAGAAGTTGCTTATTTCTGTATAGCGCTCCTAGTTTATTGTGGACTTTTTTTATGGTCAAGGATATGTGAATGTCAAATTTTAGTTTATTGTCTATTTCCACTCCTAGCAATTTGGTGTGTTCAGTTGGGTATATAGTGGTGTTGTCTTTTGCTGTGATGTTAAAGTGAGAGTTGTTTTGAATATGCTTGGTGGGTTGGAAGATGAGTAGTTTAGTTTTGTTTGGGTTGAGTATTAATTGGGCATCAGATAACCAAGCTTCAACAGAGGAAAAGGCTTCCTGTGTCACTTTTTGCAGTTTGGGTAGTGACTGGGCTGAGTAGATGATGGTTGAGTCATCTGCGTATTGAATGAGTGTGCGATGTTTGCCATGTTTGGTGGCAGAGGCTAGATTATTGGTGAAAACAGAGAAGAGTAGGGGTCCAAGGATGGATCCTTGGGGAACCCCTATGGAGACAGGTAGTTGGGGAGATATGTCATTCTACCATACAACGGATTGTTTGCGGTCAGACAGATAACTCTGAAACCAGTTAATGACCAATTGTGAGAAGGATAGGTTATTGAGGACAGAGATAATTGTGTGGGATCATGTCAAATGCTTTAGATAGGTCTAGGAAAGTAGCAGAGGAGAGATAGCCATTGTTTTTATGCTGAAGGATAGTGTTAGTAAAGGAGAGTAAGGCAGTGGTGGTGCTATGGTTTGGTCGGAAACCATGCTGAGTATTGGAAAGGAGGTTGTTAGTAAGGAGGTAGTCTGAGACCTGAGAGTGTATGCATCTCTCTAGTATTTTGGAGAGTGGAGAGAGAATAGCTATGGGGCGGTAATTGGTTAGTTCTGTGGAGGGTCTGCCTTTGTGGAGGGGAATTATATGTGATACTTTCCACAGTGTGAGAACGTAACTTTCTGACAGAGATCAGTTAATCAAGATGGATACTGGGTAGGCCAGAGCATCAGCTGCAATTTGTAGGTATTCACTTGGGAGGTTGTCTGGTGCTAATCTGGTGGGCTTAAGTTTAGTTAAGAGTTTTTTTATGTTGGAGGTAGGTACAGGAGAAAAAGAGAAGGCAGTGGGGAGATTACTAGTTGAAGGTGTGGGTTGTTGTGGAGGGGGGTTGTGTTGTTTAGCTAGTGATAGTATGGTTTGTGTGAAGCGTGTGTTGAATGAGGTAGCAATATTTTCTGAGGAGTGAGGGATGTTAGGAGGAAGGGTACTGACTGTTACCTGGGTGGAGGATGGAGTTTATGGAGGACCAGAATTGTTTGGGGCTGTATTGAGAGGAGGCTAGGGCAGACTGGTTGTATTGGAATTTGTCCTGTTTTATTAGCTTTTTGACTCTATTGCGTAGTTCTAGAAATTTCTGTCTAGTTGAGGGGGTTTTGGTTTTACGCCAGTGCTCCCAGGCTTTATCCCTATTTTTCATTTCTGACTTAGTGGTTTTCTGTAGCCATGGGGAGGGTTGTGCTTTGATTCTGGAAAGTCTTATGGGGGCATGGTAATTAAGGATGCTCGGGAAGGTAGTATTAAAAAATTCAACTGTGTCATCAAGGCTGAGGTACTTTAGAGGATGCCAGTTACATTCTTTGAGAGATGAGATGAATGTGAGTTGGTTAAAGTTAAGTTTTTTAAGTATTTGACGGTAGATGACAGGTTTAGCTTGGTATAGGTATTTTTTGAGTAGGAATGTTGGAGAGTGATCACTGAGGCTATCTGATAAGCAGCCTGTTATATATGACTGGGGGCTCTTACTGACTAGTATCCAGTCCAGGGTAGTGTGCTTGCTGGAGTTTTTATTTATCCTGGTTGGCAACTGGACTAGTTGGGTGAAGCCATGAAGGTTTACATGATGGGTTCAATGGTTGCCAGAACAGGATTGCCAGTCAATATTGAAATCACCTAAAATGATAGTTTCTTGGGGGAGATGGTGGGTAGACCAGCTGAGGAGGTTTTCTAGTGGAGGGATGTTTTGGTCAGGTGGGAAGTAGCAATTATGTTGACGGTTTTGTTTTGGTTTATTTTGAGGTTGGTATATATTATTTCATCATTGCCTATTTGTGGAGCTGATGAATTTAAGATCTGGATGTTTAGATGCTGTTTAAATATTATAGCTACACCGCCTCCTTTCTTGTTTAGCCAGTCTACTCTTAGTATGCCATAACCTGTGGGTAGTATTTGCTCACTGGTAATGTGAGGTTTTAGCCAGGTTTCTGTCAGGATGACTATATCTGGGGAGTACAGGTCTATGGTGGCATGGAGTTCATGGACTTTGTTGGATATACTTCTAATATTTAGGCTTAGTAGAAGGAAGTCACTTGGCTTTCTATTGGCTGTAATATGGGAGAAGTTGTGGTTTCTAGTCTGATTATGAGGATTGGGGTTGGAGATGGTAGGGCCAGGGTTGGGGTGGATATCTCCACTTAGGGCTAGTCGAGATATGCATGAGGTTATTAGTTTTCTCAGTTTTTGAATGTGTTTGTTTATAAGGGAAACTTTATGATTGTGCTGTTTGGGTAATAGGTATGGTGGGAGGGTTACTGTGTAAAGTTGTAGGGATGCTTTATGCTTGAGTAATATAGTTGGTAGAATATGTGGGGGGTGCATAGGGATGTTTCTTGAATTGGTGGGAGGGGAGCTGAGTGAGGATGAGACATGAGTGGTGGTCTGAGTAGTAGTACAGTGGTAGTGGCTGAGTGGGGGAATGATGGAGCTTTGGTAGGATGTAAAATATGCAAGGAGAGTGCATGCCATGAGCATAAGTAAGGTATGCTTGTACATGTTTGTTGAGAAGGTGTGATAGTAGTGGGAAGATGGAGGAGGTAGTGTTGGGTTAGTGCTGTGGTTGGCTACTGGAAAGATGGGAGGGGTTTGTGAGTGTAATAAAGGTGGGACCACTGGGGCCGGGAGGGAACAGGGGGCAGGGTGGGGAGTGAAGCGGGTAGAGACCCTGTTAGTTGCTCTTATGAGGGGGCTGGAAACAATCAGGTAATAGAGTTAACGGATAAATGAACATATGATAGTGACAAGGGTGGTTGTAGTTGTAAAAATGGTGCCTGCCACAGGTAATATTTATTAACTTTGGGATTGTCTTAAGGTAATAAACAGGAAAGGGGGAGGGGAGAACAAGGGTGTGAGCAGGCAGTTCTTTGTACTGCTACTAATGAGCCAAAGCAAGGGGCAGGGTGGGGAGCGAAGCAGGTAGAGACCCTGTTAGTTGCTCTTATGAGGGGGCTGGAAACATTCAGGTAACAGAGTTAACTAATAAATGAACATATGATAGTGACAAGGGTGGTTGTAGTTGTAAAAATGGTGCCTGCCACAGGTAATATTTATTAACTTTGGGATTGTCTTAAGGCAATAAACAGGGAAGGGGGAGGGGAGAACAAGGGTGTGAGGAGGAAGTTCTTTGTACTTCTGCTAATGAGCCAAAGCAAAGACAAGTTTGTGTTTAAGAAACAATCACAATTGACCAAGGACTGCTCTGAAACTGTAAGTCATTTCTTAACCATTTGCCAGGTGGGAAAACAGGATAACCTTGTATCAGTAGGCTACTGTGGTCTCAGTTTAAATTAAAAAACACACAGTATTGATCAGTTATGGATATTATTTGCTAATAGAAGGGAATAAGAGAGAAAGTGGAAGATGAGTGTGTGTATGTGTGTGTGTGTGTGTGTGGGGCTGCTTACAAGCCAAAGCAGAGTGCTCTCCAGGGGAAAATGAATATTGGCTCAAACAGGTAGACACATACTCAAAGTTAACTATAGCTGTTTGCAGACAGTTCAGACCCGGACTGCACTTTTCATATAAGAATGATAAAGGTGGTACCACAGATGAATACTTAAGAGTATTGTTAGGTCTAGAAAAAAAAGAGTACAGAGAGGAGAAAGCACTTTGAGATGGTAAAGATATATTAGAAAGATTACAAAAAACAAACTGAGCAAATAGCTACTGTATATGCAGGAAAATGTCTTGAACCAACAACTACTATATGCAGATACTGAGCCAATTGGAAACACATCTGTCAGAAAAACCTCAAGACAGTTATGCAGTCACAGATAAAAATATAGCGAGCAGCACTCTGTCGAGGTTGTCTAATATGATTCTATCCACCAGTAACAGCACAATTATATAACTCAAAGAACGAGGCACAGTGCAAGTAATGAACTAATAATGTGAGGACAAAACTGCACCGGACAGCCGAGAAAACTACTAAACAACTTTATTAAACGTTTGACAATCACCGCGTTTTTCGTCACATAAAAATTAGACTTCATCAGACAAATGCAAACAATAATTAACACCTATATATATGCTGCCCATTCGTTTAAACTAACCAATAAAATTCTTGTTTAACAATGCTCATGAATATAAATGAATGTAAGTAAACCTATAGTGCCTAACATCTGTAGAATCGAAATAAAATAAAATAATTTAATTCTCAATGACATAACAATGTTTAAGAATGTTGTAAAGATCGAATGACATTTAATGAAAAAACTATTTTAGTATTCTCGAGGAGAATGAAATAAATATATACAAATAAGATTTAAAATAATGAATCCGTGATATATTTTTTTGTGAGCAATACTCCCATCTGGTGGTCAAAATTAAAATACACATGGGTGTCATCATAAATAGTGTACCAAAGTGGTATATAAATGAAAAATGACCACATTGAATATATTGGGTAATAAATAAATATGTATATGATATTAATATAAATATAAATATACCAGGAATAAATATACATATGTAATATATATGATATGTAATAAAATTGTACATGATTACATCTGATAGATAAAATAGTATAAAAAACTTATAATGTAAAACTGTAGATATGAAAGTTAAAAAGTTAAAAAGTGGGACAGGGTATATATATGTATACACAAAACATATAACATGAATATGAGTCTAAACAAATATATGTAGGTATACAAGTAAAATGACCCTGAACAAACACATGTGCAAATTGACATAGTGTAATATATAAAATACAAAAATACATGAAAATATATAAAAATTAATATATAATTGTATAGACATAATTTGAATATATATATATGTAATATATCATCAAATGAATAACATGTATACGAATAATGGTAAAATAGGGTAATATAACATAGTGATGAATATTACAGTTTAGCTGCCCTTAATTTTAAAACTGGAGCAAGGGAGATACTATCGTTTAACCCCGGGAATTTATTTGCCTCCAAGACAATTTGCCAAAATAATTCCCGGTATTCAATCTGAGTCTCCCACAAGCCCCCTCTTTCATCCTTCTGAACCTCCTCTAAAATGAAAAAAGTTATATTTCGACAAAGGGCAGATATTCATATGCTTATACAATGCATTATGTTCTTTCTTATTTTTAATGTCATCCAGGTGTTCATAAACCCTTCTTTTTATCTTCCTCTCCATCTTCCCTATGTAGAAGGCCAAGCAAATCTCACATAGTGCAATATATACTACTCCAAAAGAATTGCAATTACTATGTGTTTTGCCAACAATCTCCCTTTCTCTTGCTTCAATGAAGATATTATGTGAATTGATCATAAGAAATGTCATTATTGTGCAAACAGTCACCTTGATTTCCTGGCGGTTTGTGACTACTTCCATATCCATTGTAATCCGAAACGGGACTGTTGTCCTGGTTCAAATTAAGGAGTTAGCTCCACTAGGTCCTCAGCACCTCCACGGTGTTACGATTTAACCCCTGTCCATCTCCGCCGACTCCATTACTGACTCCACACATACGCAATGCGTTCTGGTTACCAGGAAGAATCTCGTTGCTATTCTGGCAAACAAGCGTGTTGCAAAGAGGAGTCAGCAGAGCAACAAGCTGACTCAGCTGCCCAATGAGTGCCGGAAGCTGATCCCCCTGAGATGTACCAGGGCCCGAACGGACCGGGGATAAACTGTCCTCTCCCTCCATAGAAACTAGTAAACTCAAAGAACGAGGCACAGTGCAAGCAATGAACTAATAAACCAAAAAAATGCACTGTGTGAGTCAGTAATGGAGTCGGCGGAGATGGACAGGGGTTAAATCGTTACACCATGGAGGTTGTGAATACAGGACCTAGTGGAGCTAATAACTTTCCTAACATTTTGAACCAGGACAATAGTCCCATTTTGGATTACAATGGATATGGAAGTAGTCGCAAACCGCCAGGAAATCAAGGTGACTTTTTGCACAATAATGACATTTCTCTTAGTGAGTGGCTTAAACGCAAAGTGGCGTTTAATAATATTTCTGTTACAGACAATGACAATATATGTACATATGCTGACTATTTACATCAACTTAATGATTTATTGTTTAAACATAAGATTTTAAATATTGATAATGCTTATTTAAAAGAATGCCTTCATGCTAAAATTGTACCGAAGGGTTTACGTATTCACAAATTTCCTACTTATGTAAAAGAAGGCACAAAGTTTCATGACAAGTTGTTAAACACGTTTGATGGATGGTGCTTTGAGCTCCTGAGAAGCATTATTAAGAATAATGAGGATGAAATTGAATGTTTAATGAAACAATTTGATGTTATTAATGGAAAGATTACTAATGACCTTTTATTCACTGTAGATTTAGAGAAAAAGAAATATTTAGATCTTAGAAGAGATATAGATATGAAGTGTGAGAAAATTTTAGAAAAGAAAAAAAGAAAGATTTTGAGGGATACATTTGAATATGAACAGGGTATACAGTACCCAAAACCGAGATTTATTTTTAACCATAAGAATGAGAGATATTTGTATAACGATAAATACAGGCATGACATCACTGATCATCATGATGAGGGACAGGGTGATTTACCACACAACATTTTTGACCCTTTAGAATCCCACCCCTTCGGAGGTCAGAAAGGATCAGAAACCAGAAAGACAAGTTAAATGATTTCATTCAGTACATCAATGAGACTACTACTTTTTTAAAATTTACCCATGAAATAAATGTACATAGTATTAATTATTTGGATATAACACTAGAGAAAGATGGAGATAACTTTAGGTCAAAAGTGTATAGGAAAAAAACCTTTTCCAATTCCTATTTACACTATAAAAGTGGGCACCCTTTACACCAGAAGAAGAGTATTGTAAAGGGTCAAATGGTTAGGATTTCAAGAATTACTTCAAATGATCAAGATTTCAATAACGAGATGGAATTTTTGGTTAGTATGTTTTTGGATAGAGGTTACCCTGTGGATTTTTGTAACCATATCAAAACAGAAGTTATACAAGGGAGAAAAAATAGATTTGCACCTATATTGAACTATAATCCCTACTACTTTTAATATTCAGGCATTTGATTCTACCGAAACAAAGAAAGACAAATCATATACTCAGTCATTTATAACCGATTTTAGTGGCGATGCAGGCATCGTCAAACAAGTATTTTTTAGGGAATGTGAGAAATTCCTCAACATCACAGATTTGAACTTTAACAAATCAAGTGATTCTTTTAACATAATTTTTAGAAGGGGACGTAATATGAAGGATTGGTTGACAGCTCAATATAAAGTAAACAAGAAAAGTACCAAAATTAGGGGTACTTATTCTTGTGGAATGTGTTCACAATGCCCATTTATGATCAATTCACATAATATCTTCATTGAAGCAAGAGAAAGGGAGATTGTTGGCAAAACACATAGTAATTGCAATTCTTTTGGAGTAGTATATATTGCACTATGTGAGATTTGCTTGGCCTTCTACATAGGGAAGATGGAGAGGAAGATAAAAAGAAGGGTTTATGAACACCTGAATGACATTAAAAATAAGAAAGAACATAATGCATTGTATAAGCATATGAATATCTGCCCTTTGGCGAAATATAAATTTTTCATTTTAGAGGAGGTTCAGAAGGATGAAAGATTGTGGGAGACTCAGATTGAATACCGGGAATTATTTTGGCAAATTGTCTTGGAGGCAAATAAATTCACGGGGTTAAACGATAGTATCTCCCTTGCTCCAGTTTTAAAATTAATGGCAGCTAAACTGTAATATTCATCATTATGTTATATTACCCTATTTTTCCATTATTCATATACATGTTATTCATTTGATGATATATTACATGTATATATTCAAATTATATCTATACAATTATATATTCATTTTTATATATTTTCATGTATTTTTTGTATTTTATATATTACACTATATCAATTTGCACGTCTATTTGTTCAGGGTCATTTTACTTGTACACCTACATATATTTGTTTAGACTCATATTCATGTTATATGTTTTGTGTATACATATATATACCCTGTCCCACTTTTTAACTTTTTAACTTTTATATCTACAGTTTTACATTATAAGTTTTTTATACTATTTTATCTGTCAGATGTAATCATGTACAATTTTATTACATATCATATATATTACATATGTATATTTATTCCTGGTATATTTATATTTATATTAATATCATATACATATTTATTCATTACCCAATATATTCAATGTGGTCATTTTTCATTTATATACCACTTTGGTACACTATTTATGATGACACCCATGTGTATTTTAATTTTGACCACCAGATGGGAGTATTGCTCACAATAAATATATCACTGATTCATTATTTTAAATCTTATTTATATATATTTATTTAATTCTCCTCGAGAATACTAAAATAGTTTTTTCATTAAATGTCATTCGATCTTTACAACATTTTTAAGCATTGTTATGTCATTGAGAATTAAATTATTTTATTTTATTTCGATTCTACAGATGTTAGGCACTAAAGGTTTACTTACATTCATTTATATTCATGAGCATTGTTAAACAAGAATTTTATTGGTTAGTTTAAACGAATGGTCAGCATATATAAATAGGTGTTAATTATTGTTTGCATTTGTCTGATGAAGTCTAATTTTTATGTGACGAAAAATGTGGTGATTGTCAAACGTTTAATAAAGTTGTTTGGTAGTTTTCTCGGCTGTCCGGTGCAGTTTTGTCCTTACACAGTGCATTTTTTTGGTTTATTAGCACAATTATATAGAAATAATTTAGACACCAGTATGAGCTGTCTACACACAACACAATTACATGAATAACATTAGTGTACAAGGTGCAGCTATGCAAACAGACCATACTAGTATACTAAAAACAACTTGGTGCAGACAAAATGCTAGCATGGCATAGTAACTTCCAATAATAAAGCATAAATCATATTAGATGTCTAACACAATTCAACATAAACATATACAGTTGTAAAATGTCTAACACAATTCAACATAAATAGGCATTTACAGTTGTAAAACACTTACTGGAAAGACACTGAGCTCCTTCATGGGGCCTGTAGCAGAGTGGATTGTAGTTGTAAAAATGGTGCCTGCCACAGGTAATATTTATTAACTTCGGGATTGTCTTAAGGTAATAAACAGGGAAGGGAGAACAAGGGTGTAAGCAGGCAGTTCTTTGTACTGCTGCTAATGAGCCAAAGCAAAGACAAGTTTGTGTTTAAGAAACAATCACAATTGACCAAGGTCTGCTCTAAAACTGTAAGTCATTTCTTAACCATTTCTTTCAAATGAGGTCCCTCCTAAAGCTGTGACTGGAGTGGACTGCCCAAGCAAGTACTGCTTCTCTTTAACCACTGTAGACTTCACATTGGTTATGTCAGAGGCTGTGTCTCTCTTAGCAGTGCTCTGTCTTCCATCCGCTAAGATAGGATACAAACTCCAGTGATAGGCTGATAATCCTGCTGTCTTCAGACACCTTAGCACTGACATTCTGTTATTCCCACTTGCTGGCCCTCCACCTTTTTATTCCCCACCTTTCTTCCATGGACATCTGTACACCACATAGTCCCACTGATTGCATTTAAAACATCTAAACCTTGATCTTGGCAATGTATCTGAACTAGTGGCTTCCCCTGTTACTGGTAGACTCTGTTGGGGTGGTTTAGGCTGCCCACCATGGGTTCCCTTATATGCATGTGCAGCACTGGGTATCCCCTTGTTGTGCAATGATGCCCTGGTTGTTAAGAAGAGATCCCCTTTTCTCCCAGATCATTTGAAGAGTTAAACTCCCAGTCTGCCAACCGGATTGTCATGTCCTCAGGCAAAGTGCTAAGGGCTTGTCCCCTCACCAAAAGGTGTGCCAGCCTTTCAAAAGTGGTGACCTGACACCCACTCACCCACCTATGAAAATAAGTGCTTTACTCACCTATGTAATCACATACATTTTCATATGCCTTGTGTCCATGCTCACAAAACTTTTTTTTCTGTAAGCTTCAGGTGTTAACTTAAAACATTCCAACAAACACTGTTTATCTTTATCATAATTTAAACAATCAGTATTAGGCAATTTAGAAACAGCAGTTACATCTTTACTATGGAGTAAGGCTCTGGGTCAGGAACTGTACCCAGAGCCCTTGGTCAACATTATACTGTTCACATAATCTTTCAAATATCTGAATAGAACTGTCAAAACTATCACCCTCTGTAGACTGTGAAAGAAATTTACTGATATTTATTGCTTCTAGGGTTCAGTTATTCCCTTCCCCGTTACCTCCATGACCCCGATGAAGAGTCAGCATCTCCCTCTCATGTTTGGCATTGTTTTTCATTTTATTTGGCCTCCAAATTCCACAGTCTCTCTGCTGATTCTAATTCCATATGTTTTGCCTGCCACAGATTCTCTACTGACTCTAATTCCAAATGTTTGGCCTCCAGTTCAAGTCTCTTTAAATCCAGATTGTTTTTTAAGTCCTCTGAGGAAAAGGTGAAATGTCCTGTCTCTAAGGGCTGCACAACCCCATCACTAGACTGGTTGTCTTTCTGGTTATTGGTCCATGCTGCAGCTGTCACTAAGGCTGAAATAATTTCCTCTTTAGTCAGGTTGACATGCACCAAGCCTTTGGCTTTGCACACCTTGGCCAACTGTTTTTTTTTTTTGCCAGCTTGCCATAATCCTCTGCTGACATCTTTGTCTGCTTTCCCTGACTAAACTAAACTAGAAAAAAATAAATAACAACTGCTTCCAGGCTACAGAAGTTCAGTTAATATCCATATCACTGCTCACCAATATGTGACATCCCTTTTCTGGGCCAGTGATCAAGCACTCCTTACCATAGACATCAGTGGGGAGAATTCACTTTGAGAGAAATAGACACACACAGTATTTTCATATGCAGCTCTCTGCACCAAGCACAATTTCCCTTAAGAGCACACATGGAATATACTCCAGCCCTGGTGCCGGAATCTCCCACTCTCTCTCCAGACCACAAATAAGAATCCACATTGACCACTAAGGAACTCTGTGTCCCTGTTCCAAGTAGCTGCCACACACACACACACACACTCTTTGAAATTTTATTTTCACACACACACACACACACACACACACACACACACACACACACACACACACACACACACACACACACACACACACACTCACACACACACCTGAGAAAGGCTGGCACAGATTTACTAGCTCTGCCACCTCCACCTGGACTATAAGGTAGATTCACTGCCATCAGCCACCTGCTTTAAGACTCTTACCAGAGTACCCAATTACTCTCAATAAAGTTAATACTTATACAAATAGCAATGTTTGGCCAAACAGCAAGACTTATAAGAGAATGAAGTCTACAGTGTCACCAACTAAATGCAATTCTCTCAAAGGTTAAACTATTTTTTTAAAAGACTAGCCACAATGAAAGGTATAGATATATTTAATAATAAATAATAAATTAGAAAGCATTAAAATGCTGAATATATATTTACAGTAAACACCAGAGTTTCAATCACGGGAAATGTTAAAAATAACACAGATAGAAAGGTTTACACAGATACAGAAAAACAATGCTTAACTAATCTCACTATATTTTCCTGACTGATCTAAGAATTACTGTTTCCTACTTACTTAAAGGAGTACAACAGGTTTCTCTAATGTATTCCTCAACTTCACAGCCTTTTTCCTCCCTATTTACATTGTCCTCTGTAAGCAACAACAATAAAGTATTTACAATTTTTCTAATTCCCCTTACTTCTGTAACAGTGATGGTTTCACTTACAAAATGATTATCTCACATTTGAATAAAGCTTGCTGGAGTCACCCAACTACTGACATCATCGAGGCCAGGCAGTGCAGGTACTTTTTTTTTTTTTTTAATCAGTTCCCTCCCCCAAAGTGACATCACCACAGCCGTCATCTGATTCTAACTAAAATAATAAGACCCACCCATTCTGTGATGTCATGGCTCTCTAGTCCTTCCCCCAGCCTGAGTGCTGTTTATTTTATTCAGTAGTAGTGCAGTAACACCGATGTTTGGAAACATCGAAATTTGGTATGCATACTTGGACATTCTGCATGGCAAATGATGCTTAGGTGGTGTATTGCTTGCATACTTCTCTGTTGTATTTGCATCAAATACTGCTAGTGTGCAGTGCAGGAATAGAAAGATTAAAACATTACCCTGGTATCAGAGGTGGCAGTGCAACATATTCATAGTGGCTTAACATGAGAGTAGCTCTAAGCAAGCACCATGTGAAACCTGAACAAGCACCTAGAATTATTCAGTGCAGCTTCCACACCTTAAGTATGAAAATGAATTCACATACTCACATGAACAGGAGTAGCTGCATATTGATGGCTAAAGGTGTATGGGCATGTCGGGTGGTTACTACACTGCAAAACTGGTATGTAATGGTGGAGATATTTGGAAGGCATGAGCAAACACACCAGTATATTAAAGCCATAGCACCAATTGAACTGGAGGCTGGCAAATAGATTTAGTAAGGGATTTTGTACATGCGCACATATTTCAACTGTTATTCTTTGCAGTGGCATCCATTATCTGATTCAAGGTAAGTTAACCTTGATGTCCTTTATTTAAAAAAAAAAACAATAAAAAATGTACTTTGTTATAAGTGACTTCTGGACACAAGAAAAAGGAAGGGGAAATATAGCAATGTGGTTTGTATGTACAAAGACAAATCCAAGGACACTGCAAAAGTTTTTTTTTTCAAACCAACCAGTGGAGTAAAAACATATGAAGGCAAAGACTGCATACCAACACACTTTGCACATGTAAATCTCAATTTTTAACAAAGTTGAAGCATGAAGTGATACCTTAACACTTAAATTAAATTAATAAAGATCTAAACTGGTTAATAGTATAAATGTTTTATTCTTTAGCTCCTTGGTGCAAGACCTTACTGGATGTGATTGCAGTCAAGTAAGGCCATGGCTATAGTGCAGCAAAAAAATGTCCCCTCTAACAAAGGAAATGCTAGAGCAAAGATTAAATTACATGAGTCAAGCACCCTGCTGAGATCTGCCAATCAATGGAATTACCAGGTCAAATTACCGTCAGGACTTTGACAGCTAGGGAAGCTAAGTGTTATGGGGGAGGGGAGAAGTAAATACACTGGAATTCATTGTCTCACAAAATAGTGCCATTTAAGCTAAATTAGAAAAAAAGGCAGCAGTAAACAGCACTTTGAGTGTGTTCTGTGGCATTTGCACTGTTTGTGTTTTAAATAGTCATCCAGCAGCAGGGAATGTTACTTACACTGTTCTATTTTACTCAGTACTTTGTACGCATGCAACATCTATGAAATGACAGGAACTTTAGGCAAATGGAGGCCTGCATGATGTAACATTTTTGAGCCAAACAATGATTTCTGGGATACTGGATGGCAACCTGATTTATCCAATCCACGTCAATATGCCAGCCTCCAGGTGGTCAGAGTCTGGAATTACATATAAAAATATTTAAAATCCTGTAAATAATCCCAGAGTGCTGTTAAAGTATAGGAAACATTATGCCATGATGTTTTAAACATGTTGTTTGAGTCTGTGGGTGCGGTACTCCTTTAATAGAGCAAGGCAAAGTGATGTGATTGAGTGGTCTTTTTTGTCAGTTTTCACAAATAGGCTGCCCTGAGACTTCTGTCTCATCTAGTATTAAAGTATAATTTCAGTGCTGGATTACTACCCCCTTTAATAGACGCTGAGCCAGGATCTTGCACATATGCATCAGAATACACAACATAGAGCTTTGCTAAGATGTGTTACAGCATCTGGAAACAATAAAGCCATTACAACACTTTCACCCTTCCAGGGTAGTAATTAGTTCATCACTAATGACAATGCAGCAGGATTCCTAGCCCTTGTTTTTACAGACATTGCATCTCTGGCTGCATTCAGACCTGTGAGATACAATCTTTATGGCTTATACCAAGTAATTTAATTTCAGGTTATTTTTCACAGTTAGCTGGACTGTGATTAACCTCTTTTCTTCCAGTATCCTCTGTTGCAATATATTCATTTCACCAGTTATAATACAGTCTGATATACAGGTGTATTTCTTTTCTGTCCAGCAGGCCCCACTGTTGGTACATTTTTTTAACACAAGCAACATTACAGATACTTAAACCACACAGAAACGAATAAAGGTATTCACCACAAAAAGACCAGGAACCACTGTATCCACTGATTTCAAAGTTCACTTGTTTAATACAAATGTTTTCACTTCAGTTATATAAAGACAGAGAATATATTCTCCTAGTGCCTTGGCCAAAATAAGCCTTTACAGAGTAAATTCATTTGAAAACAACACCATTTTTATAGTTAAAAACTATTCACATCACTTAATTACTATTATACAATTAATAATGAATTATTACTTTAAAGAAACATTGCCCATGGTGCATGATACATTTGAATGATGAGAACATTTACAAAAGAGTGAATTTTCAAGCTTTTGAACAAGCTAAAAAAGAATATGATATATTATTGCAAAGAGGTTGCCGTTTGAATTATTTTTCAATAAAGGATGTTGAAAAAAATAGTGTTATGGCTAAATTTTATTGTGTTCCAAAAATTCATAAAGATATAGTTAATCCCCCAGGGTTCCCCATAGTTTCAGCTAGGGGCTGTTTTACACATAATATAGGGTGTTTTTTGCATCATTTCTTGTTGGATACAGTGAGAAAATTACCATCATATATAAAAGATTTGGTTAATTTCCTTGATAAATTTAAAGGAACTAAATGGGAGTCAAACATGTACTTTATAGTTTTAGATGTCACTAGTCTCTATACTAGTATACAACACATACATGGAATTGAAGCTTTGAATTATTTTTTAGGGGATAGCCCAAGAACACAATATGTAAAATAATTATTTTTTATTTAACACATAATTCCTTTGAATTTGACAACATTTTGTACCATCAAATACAAGGTACAGTCATGGGGCAACGTTTTCCCCAATGTACGCTAACCTATTTATGGGGTTGATGGAATATACACATATCTTTAAAAGTCCCTTCTATAAGAAATATGTAAAGAAATATTATAGATACATAGATGATTTGATTTTTTTATGTCAGGGTGGAGAAAGTGAAGTATCAGAATTTATAGAATTTTTGAATAACAATAAATATTCTATTAAAGTTGATGGGTTACAACAAGGAAGCGTAATAAACTATTTGGACATAACCATAGAGGGTTTTCAAGGTGGTAACATCAAAACTAATATATATATATATAAAATCTGATCAGTTAAACTATATGTTACATGCTTCTAGTTGCCACCCGCCTCATACTTTGTCTTCATCCCCTATGGGGAAATGATAAGAATTAATAGATTACGTAGTGATAAGCAAGACTGTGAAAAGGATGTTGCTAAGGCAATTAACATGTTTAAAAATAGAGGTTATAATATGTGTATATTGCAAGAGAATTATAATAAAATATTTAAAAATGAAAACATTAATGTAAATTATAGAAAAGGAGAAATAAATGTAAGAACTACCATACAAAATGCACCTGACAAAAATGTATTCTATGTATCTAAATATACATTGTTTTCTGTTAAGCAGGAGAGGTTATTAAAGGATTGTTGACAAATAGTTCAGAGGGAAGTTTTTTCCCTTAAAGAAACAAAACTGAGATTTTCTTATCAAAGGGGACAGAACCTTAAAGATTTTATGGTTCATAGTACATATAAAAGACCTTCAGAAAAGAGGACAAAAGAACTAATGTTTAAAGGTATCAAACCCTGTGGTAATTGTACAATTTGTGAACACATAGCATCAACCTCTGATAATATTAATGGTCTAAAATATGATACAAAAGGCAGCTTTAATTGTAGAAGTCCATGTAAAATGTTTTATATAGGAGAAAGCAAAAGAAGTTTAGGCGATAAAGTGAAAGAACACAAAAGAGATGTAAAAATTAATAAAAGTATTAGTCCTGTAGTAGAACATTTTAATGAAATGCATCAGGGAGACCTGAGTGGTTTGTGAGTCACAGTATTGGAACAAGTTAAATTAAATTTTGCAAGTGAGGATACCATCAAATATTTATTAAGAAAAAAAGAGTCTGTTTTAATATTAAAATATAATACATTGCAGCCGTGTGGAATGAACAGAGAAAGCAACTGGAAACGTTTTATATAAAATATATACATTTTGTCTTTAATTTTTATTTTAATGGACAATGTTTTTTTAAGGTAATTGATTATTAATTGTATAATAGTAATCAAGTGATATGGATAGTTTTTAACTATAAAAATGGTGTAGTTTTCAAATGAATTTACTCTGTAAAGGCTTATTTTGGCCGAGATGCTAGGAGAATATATTCGCTGTTTTTATATAACTGAAATGAAAACATTTGTATTAAACGACTGCACTTTGAAATCAGTGGATACAGTGGTTCCTGGTCTTTTTGTGGTGAATAACATTACAAATACCTTTTCAACACAAGCACCTGTACAAATCAGTTTGCTATACAAATGGCATACTATTCTTTACAAATCTCCAGCTAGCTATGCTGGCATATCTTACATATTCACTGCCCTACTCCTCCTGTGATAGATGACACTACCTCCCATCATCACAGTGGAAAACCAGAGATGAGGCAGGAACACCCTAAATTGTACTGATTCTGATTGTATTCAACTCATTGTCAAGTCTTTCAGAGTACAATTCATAATAAACATTGTTTCCTCTGACAGAAGCCAGGATGTACCAGGTAGGTTGCTGTTGTTAACTGCCAGACTAATGTGTGGGTGTTTTTTGTTGGCAGAACTCATGGTTATGCCACTGAAGGGGTACACCCACCATTTCCTGCTTTTCCTGAATTGCGCAATTGTACATACATGTAGTAGGATAGATGCTTTTGTTTCATAGTATATACATATAATGCTGTAACTTATTTTCATAGGGAGCAGCACAGAGGTGTACTCTGGGGCAATTGCCCCAAATGTAAAACACCATGCCTAGGACTGTGCCCTTGTAAAAATTAAAAAGTTTCTTTTTTTCATTTTTTTACCATAGTAATAGCTTATAGGTCACCAGACAATAACCTAGTACAATGCTGTCTAAGAATCTGTGATTGACTACCCTTATAGCAGTGATTTCTGACTTTGAAATCTCTAGTCACATATAAATATGACTATCTGGCATGGCTTAGTGGTAAATCACTTTGTCTATGGTGTGCAGGGTCCTGGGTTCCAGCCTTGCAGGGGCTGTTTATTTGTACTGCTGTGATGGCTTAGTGGTTAACTAGTGTGACTATAGTGTAGAGGGTCCTGGGTTCAAGACCTGCAAAGGCTGTTTATTTAGGGGTTGGGAGGGTGGCCTAATCGTTAAGGTGGTTGCCTTACAAACACAAGGTGCAGGGTTTGTGTCTCACAAGGGATAACTGGCTAGGCTTAAAATGGCTTGCAAGGGCAATTAGCTTAGTACTAACCTATGAACCTAGTGACTGTAGGGACCTGTGCCATCTAAATGCCTTAGGTTTGCTCCCCAACTGATTGTAGTGCTTTCCTGACAATCTCTAATCCAAAAGTCAAATGATTAGAAACTGCTGGGAATTCAGAGACATTTCTTGTCTTTAATGATATGCTTTTTTTTATTAAACTGCAGTTGAAAGCCAGCTAAACTATGGGTAGTAAACACTAGAGCCTCCCCACTGCAGAATATAATTCCTTTTTTTTGCTTGTTTTTAGATTTACTTATACTATTATTGACATGGGGAGGGTGTTCCTGTGTACCTGTAAACTTCTTTGCTCAAGAATTCAACATACTGGCAAAATCAGGGCAATCTTTAAATAGTACTCTGATTAACTTAAAACTTATGCATTTTCTTAAGAAATATAAAACTGTAATGTCTGACATTCTTAATTTGTATGTGATCCTCAGAAAGCATCAGCAGGACAAAAATATGAGGTAAAATCAGACATATTCTGAAAATTAGGCACGTGATAGATAGGGTTCCTGTAGTAGCATCTTCAGCCCAGTAGCATACATTTCCATGCTATTTTTTACCATTTATGGGGATCACATCTGATTGTCAGAAGTTGCTGTCTATTTGAGGAGAGGAAGCATACCTCACAGCTGTACCTCATTAAGAGGAATATTCCTTATTTAAATATGTAAACTCCCATGTTCCAGACTGTTCCACACTGACTGTCCACACAGACATAGTCCCAGGAATTTGCACCCCACTTCCTCAGCTCTTCATGTGAAGAGCAAAAAAAAAAAAATACTTCTGATTTCTGCTGCAGAAAACTGACTGTCTTCATACAATACAACATTCAATATATGTGCCGTCCAGCTGAAGCGAAGAGCAAAATAATAAAAATAAAAATCATCTTCCTACATTCTCTCAATAGTCCCCACCAAATAAAGGCCTCCCAACTCCCAACTGAACAGCAAAAAAAAATGTCTGTGGCTTAGTGTGCAATTGGCTTATTACAGGACTGTAGCCAATCCACAGTCCCCAGGTCTTCAAGTGAAGAGTGAAAAATGCAGAACTCAAGTGTCTTTCTGTGTTGGCATTTCAGTACAGAAAAGACTTGTGATTTTTTTTTAAACATAGCCATGATAAGGAATACTGAATCACTATACCTTAGTAAAGCAACTTGAAATTGTTATTAACCATGTTGTGAAGTTTTGTTCATTTGTTTCATGGTGTGTGAAAGCCAGTGTTCTAGACTTTGAAGATGGGAGGTTGAGAGTTATGGCAAAAGTTAGTTTTAGAAACCAAAAGGTAGGCTGAGGATGATCCCAATAAAGTGATTGCTGCTGTGGCTTGGAGGGGTGTGGAAGAGCTTAGTGTATGAAAGTTCCAAGATCAAGTTCATTACTATGATTTGATGTCCTTTCTTTTTTTCTGAAAAAGAAAAATAAAACAGATTGGAGCAGTGGTAACTATACACACTGCACTCAGAACGACACACTTCCATTTATTTATTTATTTTTTTAAGTTTAATAGGAATGAGAATTGGAGTGGGTTGGTCTACAACAGCAAGTGGAATACATTAATTTAGATGGTATGTTTTTTGTTTCATCTCACTGAGAGATCATGAGTGCAGAGAATGTGGCTATCGCATTTTTTTTGTGGGTGGTAGGTGATATATAGAAATAAATGGCCCTTACAGATCACTTAGGGGTAACAGAATCTGTCAAACTGCAACATGGTTATTATAGTTATGCGATTCTTTTAAAGTAAAAAGAGAAGTAATCCATCTCAGAAGTAGACTCTACTGGAGTACTGCATATGTCTTTTGTTCCCAAGTATCTTATTAAATGTTCCTGAATGTTTTATTGTGGGCTGCCATCAAGGCACTGGCATATGGCCTCTTTCTTATAAAGATGGTGACTCCAGCTTTTTAGAGGTCTTTTGTGTTATTGTCTGGCACTGTGCTTGGTTTCATACTGAGGGGGGGGGGGGGTTGTTTGACCTTTGCACAAAAGGCAGGATAAAACTAATCTTCAGAATATATGTGCACTACGTTCTCATTATGTCAGAAGTAAAAATCCTATAAATGTCATGTCTACAACTAGTGGGGTTTTGCTTTACTGGTGGTCTGAATGTACTCATAGAGATGTAAAATGCAAAAAGCAGAAAGCCATGGGCACTGAGAAGCCATGTGGATGAAACACCAGTATGTCCTTCAGAAAGACTTATCATGATGCCAATACTTTAACCCCAAAGGTTTTCATATCATAGAAAGCCTTTCTAATTCAGAGGCTGTGCCCTCACACCTGCTACAGTATTCCCCTAGAGGTCACCGTAGTGGAGAGAATGGTCTCACTGGAGAAGCCACATGCAAGTGTGGCAGTCTGGAGGCATAACTAATGGTAATTAGCCATGTTGTCTTTTCCTAGAGACTGCCCTATCAGAGGACTAAATCATCACTCTATCAAGTTAATGTTTCATATAGTAGGAAAAAGTGAATGCAAACTTTTGATGATGTTAACCCTTTCACTCCTATGACAGTAGTTGCCATACAGGTAAGTATAGTGTAGCCATGGGGGAGGTGATGTATGCATGTGTATGTGTGTGTGTGTGTGTGTGTGTGTGTGTGTGTGTGTGTGTGTGTGTGTGTGTGTGTGTGTGTGTGTGTGTGCGTGCACGCAAATGGGTGTCTGAATGCTTCTGCCTGTGCAGGTAAGATGGTGCTGATGTGTGGGCTGAAAGCAGAACCTTGAGTGCTGTTAAGTCTGACAGTGCATTGCTCACTTCAGAGACATGGTAATGGAGTGCTAATGAGGATGTTCGCTGTGCTGCTTTACCATGTCTCTGAATCAGAGATTCTCTCCTTCATACAAATTGAGCAAATCACATAGCCAATTAGAGTGGAAGGAGAGGATCTCTTTGAATCATCCTCCCTTATCTAAGAACAACAGTATAAGGTTTAACTTGTCTTATTCGGCACCAACAACTAGAGTGACATCATTACCATCCCCCACATTTCCTACATAGTGTGGGAAAAGTATGAACCTTTAAGACTGCTACACACCTTCACTGGAATAACATGCTTTATATTATGTATCTCTTTGTGTTTTTGTAGGGGCTATTTATCTCAGCATCTCAGTGTACCTGCACTCTCAGTCTATATCTCAGAGTCTTTGTCTTCTCTTTACTCAGCTGCAAAGGCCTCATTGGAAAAATTTAAAGAAGATATCAGTAGCAGCAGGAGCTCACAGAAGGTTTTCTTTACCATCTGAAGTGTAATCTAATTTACGTCACTATTGGACTTTTAACAGCTAAGGTGGTACTGCATAGTAGATATCAAATATATTTAAACTGCATGTAAGTCCATATGAGTCCATGTTGTTTCATCAACATTCCAGAATGTCAAACCAGATATAGTCAAGGCCATATGCACAAAACTCTATTTTTACAGGGGGCAAGCCACATGCACCCCTACATCCCTCAATAATTATATATTCCAAGGAATTTCTAACTCTGAGATCACACTACAGTGGGGAAAATGGCAAATTCCCCAATCCTTACAGTACTCTGATCTCAGTACAAACAGTTTGATGTTTTGGAACGTACACCATATGGTCTAGATCAGATGCAGTTTGACTTGAGAAATGTTCATATTCTAAAGTGGAGTGGACCCATCCATATACAACTAACATGAAACAGCAACACAAACAATCTCTTTACTGAATGCTGCAGAAGTGTTTTATCATGTACAGATCAGTCTGGAATAAAGTAACACTAACATAGACGTGCTGCAAAAAGAAATCTTAAATTTCTGTTAGTATGGAGGCATGTGAAAAGGTGAACTAAAACTGTCCTTTTTCTTCAATGACAGCAATATTTTAGAATAAAATTCAAACATAGGTAGATGCCAAAAGAAAGGAATTCAAACAATGTATCAGTGCCAGGAAATAAAGCGTATATGTTATAAAATGTAGACCATAGCAATGTGATTCCATTTTGCAGTTCTTCGATAAAGGTTTAATGTCTGAAAAATCAGCAGTGCAGATTTTTTCCATGTTAATGATATGATCTGCTCTCGATCTGACACTGAGCAATGTCACATACAGTTACACTGCTGTGTTGTTTAGCAAAAAGTCTTAAATGAGCAAGTGCGCTCCACAAGAACCAGAAAATAAAATGACACAGTTTAAATCATTTCACGTTAGGGAACTTTGGCTCAACCCAATAACAGGAATGCAAGATGCAAATGAAATGCAAATGAAAGCTGCAGGGCACTGAATGACCCTTCAGTATAAGCAGCTACAAAACAGCATATGAAGCAGTCACGTGCATGTAATGTTTGTGTGTTGCTGAACTGGAGTTCCAGTATAAAGAAATGAAACAGTATATGAAAAAATAAGGCATAGCACACAAATATATATCTCTATCTAGAGAATGTGTTTTATTCAGCAGTGACAATGTCTGCAGTAATCTTTGCTTTGCTTTGCTAGAATGTCAAGCCATGTGGTCAGTGCCTCATTTACAGGTACAGCATGCCAAGTGCAGATTTTCAGACTGTATAGCAAGCATTTTGCAATGAATTTCAAACTCAGCATGCCCACACCAGCAGTAAGCTGGGCTTTGTGCCTGAATTGATAATTATATTTTCTTTTGATTTCTGATATTCCAGAAGTCAATATTTGTTCTCTGGGTTCTGAGTTTCTTCTCACTTAGAAAAGCTCTTTGAGAAAGCTTCAGAGAAATCATCTGTAAAACCTGTAAAATTAGACATACATTACAAAAGATAATTTCTGCAATGTAATTATGCTGTGTGTGTGTGTGTGTGTGTGTGTGTGTGTGTGTGTGTGTGTGTGTGTGTGTGTGTGTGTGTGTGTGTGTATATATATATATATATATATATATATATATATATATATATATATATATATATTCAACATTTGTAAAGATTTATGACATTTCAGATAGAATTCAAGAATATTTGCCTAAATCAGATAAATTATTATTTTTATTATTATTAGTTCCTACTCTGCTTCATAACCCCTAGATGTCCAAGTGCCCTCCTATACATTGCTGGTTCTACCTGCTTCTTCTTCCTCTCTGAGTTTAGGCCAGCATGGATCTTAACTGTGTTCATGGTGCTTGCGACTGCTTCTGCTGCCAAGGGTGTGTGTGTGTTTATCATGGCATGCATTTATTTCCCTACTCACCCTATTCCTGTGTTCATCGCCATCTGAAGGATACTCTCGTCTCCATTCAATGCCTCCCCTTCTGGGACCATCATCGACAAAAAAACTCCTCCTGGATGGTCACACACATCCTTCTTGCCAGCATCTCAGAAGCTGAGTCGCTAATAAAACCTGGGTCATCTGAGTCATAGTTGGCACTTTATCCCTGTACACTATGGGGCTGGCCCTGCAGCATCTTGTATTGTAGTAGTTCCCTAAAAATGTTCACTAATTTCAGCAGTTGAGCTGTAGGTATTTAGATCACTGCCATCCATCAGAATATATGTTTCCTTGACAAAGAATTGCAGGGTATGTAGAGTATGATCTATGGGTTATTTTAAGTTCTTTGCAATAGCCAGTTTTGCTCATTTGAGACATTTATGAGAACACAGAATTCAGCAAGTATCGTTTTTTTTTTAGCGTCTGTGTGTGTGTGTGTGTGTGTGTGTGTGTGTGTGTGTGTGTGTGTGTGTCTGTGTATGCATACGCAAATGTATGTGTTTGTGTGCATGTGTGCATGCGTGTGTGTGTGTGTGTGTGCTACTTTTTGAGTGCATGGTCTTAAATTTTCAAAAATTTGCTATACTAAGACTCAGGATGACAATATGACAATTATGTGTTATATGACTGAATCATTCTATCTTTGCGCACCTCTGGAACACTTTGTACATGCATAATTATTTTCATAAAGTGTTATTTGTCCTCTTAGTCTCCACCTCCACACTACATGAAATTCAGTCAATCTTCTGACCACCCTTCTTGCTTTGCCCATAAACAGACTATGCTATTTCAGCCTTCTGTTCCTCAATTAGAAATGCTAGATATGTAATCATTTAATCATCAGAATAGTTCTTACAGTTTAATGACAATAAAATAATTTTTCACAGAACAAGGCCACCACAGTACATATTCCGTGTATGCTTGCCTTGTTGGAGGCAGAACATAAATAGCTTAAAATTTAATACATTTGATTTATTTCTGAATCTTGATTAAATAAGTTAGCACTATTAAACCATAAGCACTACTTACTCTTATACTCTCTATGATTACCCTGTCCTCTATTGGTCCATCTTAAATTCAGTTTCCTTATATTACTCTAGCATGTCCAAAGGTCAGTCAATGGTTTCCTCTCCAGTCCAGCTAGTGAATCTGGGAATTTTGAGGCAATGTTACAACTGTCTCATGTACACGGACAACCCTCTCCTCCTCCAAACAGGTTCAAATATATGTGAGAGATGCAACTATTTAGCCAAACTGGAGGCTGAGCTCTCTCATCTCAAAACTGGTGTAACCAGTCAGGAGGAGAAGGTAACCTCACACAACACAATTCCAGTATCACATAGTCCCACCACATCAGCGAACCAAACACATAAATACACAAAAACATACTCGGAGGCTCTAAATAAAAATCTACCTAAGCAACAGAGACCTCCAAAGCAGACATCCAAGCAAACGCTACCTCAAAACAAAACACGCACAACACATAGCCCTCAAAGTCAGTGTGCCAAGCAGCCACAGCCCTTAAGGCTGAATAACACACCTGATACTCTTGTAATAGGTGACTCTATTGTCAGACACACTGATGTCCCGCTCACCAGGCTGAATAAAGAGAAGGTCACGGTGAGCTGCCTGTCGGGTGCTAGGATCCGCCACATAACACAAGCACTCAGGTCACTCCAAAGCAAATACAAATATGACTCAGTCATTGTACAGGCTGGTGTGAATGACCTGAGATGTACCTCCCTGGACTACATGAAAAGAGACATAGAGGAGCTCTCTGATCATGTAGCCCAGGCTGGTATGACCCTGACCTTGAGCAGCATCTTACCCTCACCTAGAATGATGCCACAGTACAAAGACAAAATGATCAATTTTTAACAATTGGCTAAAATTTTGGTGTCATTCAAAGAGTATCCAGTGTCTGTCAGCCTGGGATGACATGCTCGACAAGCCACGTTGCTTCGCTAGGGACATCTTGCACCTGTCACCACTGGGCTTTTGGATATTGGCAAAGGCTCTTGCCACCCCATAATGCCTTTTTTAGGCAAGGCTCAAAAGTCAAACCCACCCCCATAGACAGCACAAGGAACAAGAAACTAAGGGTAATGCTGCTTAACGCCAGAAGTCTTAACCTCAAGATGCATGCACTCGAAGCTCTCCTCAGTATGGAGAACATCGATATCTGTGCAGTGACAGAAACCTGGTTCAAGGCTCCAGAGAGCACCCCAGCACTACCAGGCTATACCTCATATCATGCTTTTCGGCCCCAAAACCCGGGCCGAACCACAAAAGGAGAGGGAGTTTCCATATTTATCAAGGATATCCACACCTCCAGGTTAGTGGCATTGCACGAAGTATCGGAGACCATCCATGTGCAACTAACAGTGGGCAAGACTGCTTTTCAGTTTATAGCATCCTACAGACCACCCTCTCAAAGTCAGGAATCCCACTCGGCTTTCCTGAAAACAGTGGAGAACATGAAGATCTCTCCGAACACCATTATATTGGGCGACTTCAACTACCCAAACATTGACTGGGAGCACTACTCAAGCCCCAGCACCTTAGCCCAAAGGTTCCTGGAAATTATAAACTCAAATGCTATGGAACAACTAGTCACCACTCCCACAAGAGGGGACAACATACTAAACCTTATCATTACCAACATGGGGACTCTATGCTCCACACCAGAAGTATATCCCTCATTGGTAAGATCAGACCATAAATTAATTTCACTGGATGTCCACATCCCGACCCCCCCAGCCCAGAAAACCACAGTGAAAAACTTCTCAAAAGCAAACTTCTCACTTCTCAAAACCGAAGTGGAATCCTTCAAGGCCCCAGGGCCAGTGGAAACTATGGCCCAAACTGCAGAATCCTATATAAATGCATTCTATGGACATCTCCAGGAATGCATGGATCATGCTATCCCAAACAAAACCAAGACCCAATCATCCAAAGGCAGGCGTCCAGTCTGGTGGACCCCTGCCATAAATAAACTGTACAACAGAAGGAGGAAGCTACTACATGATGGAGCAAAATCCCTAATAGGGAAGGCATCTCTGATCAGTACTAGCAAAAAATTACGATCCCTCATAAAATCCTCCAAGGCCAGCTTCGAGAGAAAAATTGCACAGGACACCGAAGACAATCATAAGGCTTTTTTCAGTTATGTTAGGAACCTGGGCTGCAACTCCCAGGCTTGTTCTGAGTTGATTCTAAACGACACAAAATACACTGAACCCACAGACATCGCCAATATCCTGGCAGACAGGTTCAGTGCAAACTTCTCCACCCCCCCCCCAAAAGAGCAAGTATCTATCCCGGCAGAGGGCTGCCTCCCAAACATCTCTGATGCTCAGGTGAAGGCTGCCCTCTCCAAAGCAAAAAACCCTGCTTCCATGGAACCAGATGGCATCCCAGGTTGCGTCCTACATGAACTCCAAGAGGAACTAATCCCTCAAATAAAACAGCTATACAATCTCAGCCTCACTACAGGATATGTGCCCACAGAATGGCGTACAGCAACAGTGGTCCCACTCCACAAAGGTGGAGCCTCTACGGACCCTGGAAACTATCGCCCCCATAAGGCTGACTAGCTTAGTCTGCAAGGCTATGGAGAGGATCATCATGGAGCTCATAAACAAAGACATTGGAGACCTACAGACACTAGATCCTACCCAGTTCGGCTTTGTCAAGGGCAGATCCTGCCTTTTGAACCTGGTTGACTTCTTCAAAACAGTCACCAAAGCCATAGATGAAGGGAAGGTAGTCCACACAGCCTATCTGGACCTTGCAAAGGCATTTGACACAATACCCCACTTGGGCATCATAGATAAGCTATCCAGCTTAAATATAAACCCCTATGTCACAAGATGAGTCGCAAACTGGCTCAAAGACAGAACCCACAGAGTGAGAGTTGCTGGAGCCATGTCAAACTCGAAACCGGTCACAAGTGGTGTCCCACAGGGTTCTGTTCTGGGACCACTCTTGTTCGGTATATACTTTTCTGAGGTACAGGCAAACGTGGGAGGACTATGGCTCACCAAGTTCGCAGACGACTGCAAACTGGGCGCCATAATCGACTCTCCAGCTGACACAAACATCCTTCAAAAAGGTCTCACAGAGACAGATAATTGGTGCCAGCGCCATGGTTTAAAGCTAAATGCCAAAAAATGTATAGTCATACCCTTTGGCAAAAACAATGTGCCCACAAATTACCACATAGGCGGAAACCCATTAAGTACAGAGAAAGTTATTAGGGACCAGGGGACCCAAGTTGATAGCAATCTCTCCTTTAAAAACCACATTGCCAAAGTGGTTAGAAAGACCTTCTACATAGCCCACCTCATCATGAAGGGTTTCACATCTAGATCAAGAGAGGTAATTGTGCCCCTTTATTCATCCCTCATCAGGCCCATCATAGAATACAATGCCCCTTTTGGGATGTACCTTACCCGACACCTGCAGCAATTAGAAAGACCCCAAAAGTATCTCACCAAGAGGATCAAGGGTCTCAAACAGATGCCATATGCTGCTCGGTTAAAAACTCCAGCTCTACTCAGTTGCATACCGCCTACTTGAGGCGATCTATGCCTGACATACAAAGCTATGTCAAATCCAGAATTAATGGACATGCTCCACCTCAGTAAATCTAAATCCCTTAGAGCCACACGCTCGAGGGACTTGAACCTCAGCACAGAAATAAATAGAACTTGCTGGAGGGACAGGTTCATAACCCAGAGGCTCCCTTCACTCTGGAATATAATTCCAGTTCATGTGAGGCAGAGCACCTCACTGAATCTCTTCAAGAAGAGTCTCGATAGGTGGATGGGGGATCGTAGGTTTGTCCCAGGGATTACTCCCGTGTCACTATTAGACAGAGGCACAGTAAACTAAACCTTTAAAAGGGCACAGTATACTCAAATCAAGGGGTGGCGTAAGCCATACAGAATCGGGCTAGGCTTATAATTGCCACAGGGCAGATAGCCTAGTATGAACCTATGAACCTATAACAGGCCTAGCTTTTGAAGGTATTTTAATAGTTACCATTCCAAGCATACTGTGTGAGGAACACTGTTATGTCAAATCTATTTTAAAGTCTCATAACATGTTCACATAAGTACTTCCCCAATTATCTTAATCCATGCTACACTTCTTAAACTATTGTATTTATAGAATACATCCTGCTTATGTGATAATGGCCCAAAATAATGACTGCAATTTAATCTAAAGAAATTACTATGTTGGCTAGCTTAATTTAATTAGTATATGGATTATGGAATATGGACTGCTACTTCTTGTATTGTCTTAAATTGAATATAATACATTAGGCTAACATCTTTAAATCTTCTGTATAGCTGGTACTGTATAAATAGACTAACATGTTGTTTATTGTATTTTCTCTATGTTTTTAATGTGTTTGGCATACACCTTGATTGAAAATTGCCTGTTTAATACAACTGTCATTTAAAATACTGATGATTAGTCTTTTTTTAACAAGAAACAGCCTCTTGTCATTTGCACCCTGACATAGAAAAACACTTGCAGTTTACAACAACGTTTATATAGCTTGGTCTTCCTTTCCTCTTAGATGGTAAATGCTGAAGCAGGCTTGAATCTTTTGCTACTTTTTGTATGATGCCCTTATTTTAAACTCCATCTTGTCTTTTTCCTCTTCTTTCTTTTATTCCATTAATGTTTACAGTTGCTTTTGTCTTTCTCTTTTCATTATTTTTGTTAATAAATGCAATTTTGTTAAAGACAAACAAGAAAATTACAAGTTTATTCTGTTGTCCTTAACAAATAAACACTGTTGTAACCCCTCCCTAATACTCTCATTATTAAAGCCATATCATTATAAAACTAGGCTATACATTTGATAGAGAAAACACCAGAAGAGAAAAGTATTCATCCCATTTTGCCCTGCTTAATCATTTATGGTTCCAATAACAATGTTGATTAAAAACAGCCAAAAAATCTTTTAACTAGCATGCAGGGTACACCTTCCAGTATTTAAATATTATGGGGAACAATGACACTATTTTTAGCCTTACCCATCTCCAGGCCTTTTAGATAATTTATACCAACTTAATGGTAAAGCCAATAACAAAAAATGTACATTCTGAGAATTTGGTAATGAAATCCTTAATAACCACCTAATATCGTGTATAAGTCTAGTCAAACTTGGAGCCACCACATCACAAAATCACACCATATTAAGATAATCCACTTCGTACAATCACATCTCCAACAAAATTAATTCCCCTTTCCAAATTTCTGTTTAAAAACAAAGCTGAAAACATAAGAAATAAGTAAATTTCACTCATTATACAACATCCTTAACATTGCTCCTCAATCTTGCTCACTAAGAACACAATGCAGTAAATCTTGCCACTTGTCAAACACAACCCTGACCATGTCCTGAGTAGATACATTGAAAAATATTTAAACAAAATGTACTCTTCCTTGTATTTAAGCAAAATAGAGCCATCTAGAGTCCCTTGAAAGTTCTTACTTACCCCTTCCAACCATAACATTTAGTGGACATATAAATTTGCAGCTTAGAACATGTCTGAATCTACCAAGCTTGCCATCATGACATCCTACCAAACTGTTCTACCTCTTCCAGAGTCTGCAATTGACAAAGAGAGAATGTAGTACCATTACATAACAGCCCACCTTAATCATTTCCTGCCAACAGATAGGCTTACCTTCAACACAAACTCTGAGCTTAGTCCATAATCTTGACATTGGAAGAATACCTCCATCCTTCCTAGTACAAATTAGTGGAACATCTAAATTGCTTCTCAAGCCATGCCTAAATTCTTCCTGGATCCTATACCCTGTGAAAAGCACTAATCCACTGATTCTTGTCAGAAACTATCATATTATACAATTACACCGGAAACCACAATGACCGTGGTTTTCCCCTTGTCCTAATTGGTATTGGTATCCCCAGGACCACCTTCCTGATTGTATCAGGGCAAAAAGTTTTCTCCTGGATATCCCAGGCCTGCCCCCTCACCAAATAAAATCCATCATAATCCTTTGTCATTCCTTTAACCTGTAGGGGAATATCATATGAGGCAAATATATTAAGAGAAATTAAATCTTAGGGAGGAATGTTATTTTCACTTTCTGCACTCTTCTCAAGAAAGGTAGATGAGACTTCTTCCATTCTCTACTTCTCTTCTTTAAGAGTAAAGTGAGAGATCTAATATTAAGTTGAACCACACAAGAACTATCCACATCTAACCAAACTCCCAGGTATTCAACTTTACTTAACACCTCAGAAAATAAATTGATCCAGCTCTGAAAACTTACTAAAGCTTGGTTAGTTAAAAGGAAACAATAGTTTTGGCCATTCTTAATCCCAAGCACCTGTCACATTCCTCAAACTTACTCAAAATCCATCCAAACAACTTCTGGGGGAAGACAGCCATAGTATGCAATCATCTACAAGCCAGGAGGTAAGAATAGAGGAAGCAGGTGGGATTCCTCAATTATGCCTGGATTCCAAGAAATTATTTAACACTTGTTTAGCAAATAAAAACAACAAAAGGGACAAGGGAGAGCTTTGCCTCATACCCCCTTCAGTGTAATGGGGAGGAACAATAATATTAGTAAAAACACATGCTATGACATGAGTGTATAGCAATTTTAACTTTCATTCAAATGATTCTGGGCAACCAATCTTTCTTAGCTAAGCCAAAATAAATGATCACTCAGCTTGGTCAAAAGCTTTTTAGAAATCAACCAAGAGAACAACCAATTCCTTTTATAACAGTAATTTGTACATTCAACCACATATTTATTAAATCTGTCCCCATGCCCCATTCTTTACAATGCCCCAATGATTCCTAGATATATAAGCTGCCAAAATGCTATCCAAGCATTCTGCCAGAATTTTTGAAAAAATGTTAACCTTCAACTGCAATAATGATACTGGATAATAGTTGCCCAGAGATGGTCTATCCTTTCCTGGGTTTGTTAAAAAATTACTTTAGCCATATTCATTTCTCTAACAAAATGCCCATTTTCACTGGGTATATAAGTTCAACAACAGTCATGCCAAAACCACTCCATAGACTTTATAAAATCAGGAGTTGACACATCCAAGCCTGAAGCCTTCCCTGCAGCCAGGTCACCATTTGTTTCCCTTTACCCCTCTACATGTACACTTTCCATGCATATTGCTTCCCAGATAGTAACCACATTGTGATAGCAGTGGACTACATGCCTGTTGACCACAACAGTGCCACCGACATCAGAAAGTACTTTGATGTCTTACATCTCCTTGACTGTGTGTGTGTTATCCAGCAAGTAAAAGGACATGGCATCCTGTTCCATCCCCTCAGTAGCCAAATAAATGTGTACAGTGGTCCTTTTTTCATGTTCCCCATTGGACACCTGCAACAAGTGTAGAGTCTGCAAATGTACCCCACAAAGGGAATACCATGCATTAAACACATGCCCTGTATGGACAGATGCCACTAACTCCACTGAATACCCATATCATGCTGTCAATCACAACCTCAGTTACATAGCCAGGTCTCACCAAATGAGGTCAGGAATGCTACATCAGAAGATAACAATCTGTCCATACAACATGCCCCAGAGACCTCAAGTACACTTCCACACATCAAAGAAAATGCAATTGGGACATGTGCACAACCCAGACACTGCCCATGTTATGAAATATAGATCACATACATAGGAAGCAGTGCACATCACTGGCCACTCACAATAGAAACCCAGATGAGTGGATGGTGAATACAATACTCACCCCTGGGGACCATTCCAGGGACTACACCCCTGAGTCACACTGGAGACTATTTACATGTAGCCTGATGCCAAGGTTTTCCCTTGGCCTAGCCTTGTAGAGCCTTCAGGCCCATTCAGCTACTACACACCTGTGAAGCAATGAACCTATGGATCTCAGTACCAGCAAGTGTGTGTGTGTGTGTGTGTGTGTGTGTGTGTGTGTGTGTGTGTGTGGTGATGAATGATTTTGAGGCAATTCACACTCACTACACCTCTCATTGCCCTACATTAGCATGCCTGCTGATGTCAGTCACCTGGAAATAACCCTTTGGCCAGGTTTTAACCCTATAACCACTGTGGCACTTGCAATAACTGTGTAATACTCTAGTGTAGCCGATATCACATGATGTACTGATGTCAATCGCTGTGCACATTCCTTTGGTAGCCCTCAACCGTATAGTGTCTGTGGTGCTTGTGATAACTGTGTAACATGATAGTACAAATCAGTATTCATGTAGCATATGTATATTCAGTCCTGTCAAATATAAAGCTGTGTGTGTGTGTTTGTGTGTGTGTGTGTTTCCAGAGGAATGATTTATGGCCCTTTCACACATGCTGCACTTCCCATTGCCCATGTTAGCACTCTTGCTGATGTCAGTCACCTTGAAATAAACCATTGGCTAAGTCTTAGCCCTATAAACTCTGTGGTGCTTGTGATAACTGTATAATACTGTAGTGTAGCAAACTAGGTAAGAGTTCTAATCCTGTTCTTGGCATGTGGAGATGAATGATTTTGAGGCCATCCACACCATTAAACCTGCCATTGGCCTACTTTAGCATGCCTGCTGATGTCAGTCACCTTGAAATAACCCTTTGGCCAAATCTCAGCCCTATAAGCTCCATGGTGCTCGTGATAACTGTGTAGCAAACTAGTTAGGTAGGAGTTCTCGTCCTGGTCCTGGCAAGTGTGTGTGTGTGTGTGTGTGTGTGTGTGTGTGTGTGTGTGTGTGTGTGTGTGTGTGTGTGTGTGTGTGGAGATGAATGGTTTTGAGGCCATTCACACCACTATAACTGCCATTGGCCTACTTTAGCATGCCTGCTGATGTCAGTCACCTTGAAATAACCCTTTGGCCAAATCTCAGACCTGTAAGTTCCATGGAGCTCATGATAACTGCGTAATACTGTAGTGTAGCAAACTAGCTAGGCAGGAGTTTTAATCCTGGTCCTGGCAACTGTGATAATGTGTGTGTGTGTGTGTGTGTGTGTGTGTGTGTGTGTGTGTGTGTGTGTGTGTGTGTGTGTGTCTTTGTTGATGCCTGATTTTGTGGACATTTACACTTACTACACTTCCCTTACCCCTCCTTTAGCACTCCTGCTGATGTCACTCACCTTCAAAGATTCCTTTGGAGAGCTGTCTAACATGTAAGCTCCATGGGATGTGCGAAAACTGTGTAATAGCAATACATAGCCAGGTAGGAGTTTGAAACTCAGTACTGGTAAATGTGTTTGTGTGTGTGTCATCTGTATTCTGTGTGATTGTTGGGGTGATTGTGTAATGACAGGATCCATTGCAGTGTGGGTTTTGCTACATTCCTATATTGAGGACCTATATGTCCCAATGTCCACATTACTAGGCCA